>NW_027150758.1:600000-771420 GCF_020186115.1 Histomonas meleagridis
ATGAGATATTTATCTTTGTTTCTAAAATTTCTGACATCTAAGTGCAAACGTATGGGGCAACTTTAATTCATAGGACACGTTTAAATGCCTAACTGTTTTTATCAATGTTTTTGTTCTTTCTTTCTGGGTTTATTAACATATTAAGCAAATATTTTATTAATAATAAATATAAAAAAGAAAAATATATTTTAATGTCATTTATTAATGCTTCAAAAGAGAATATTTTTCAAATTTATATGATAATGGAGTTCCATATAATTCAGATATTTTTGATAGGTTTCACTTACAAAAAATGATAATCATGGTGAATATTTTGTTTATGATAGTTCTTGATAAAATAGTTAATAGTGATTATTTTAAATATTCAACAAATTAAAATTTATAGGAGAAAATTTAGAATATATAGGGGCTCATTTTTCATTGTTTGTGAAAACCTTATAAATGAATATATTTTTATTGTCAAACACTTTGACTATGACATTTTTAATGAAAAATAAATTTATTTGCTCGAGCGTAACTCATCAAATGTTATTTTCTTTTGTTCATTGGATAATAGCGTGACCGTTAATATAAATTAAAAGTTGTATTTGATGATATAACCGCTGTCTTTGTTTCTCATCAATTTTACATGAGCAACAAAGGAAACAACAAAAGACAAAACCAAGTGAACCAAGGTATAAACCATGGAGCCAATCCTCCTCAAGTTATAAATCCTAATTTTCAAGCTGTGAATCCTGCTCAGATATTAGCTAATCTTAATATGGAGGTATTCAACCTTAATTCCCAAATAATGAATCTAAATTCGCAAATAATGAGCTTAAACCAGCAAATTATGCAGATCAATTCTCAGAATCAACAATTAGGAAATCTACAAATGATGCAGCAAAATCAACCAAATCTTCCTTATCAACAGATAATGCAACCAAACCAGCCAAATCTTCTTTATCAACAGCAAATGCAACAGAACCAACAGCCAAATCTTCCTTTTCAACAAGTGGTGCAACCAAACCAGCCAAATCTTCTTTACCAACAGCAAATGCAACAAAACCAACAGCCAAATCTTCCTTATCAACAGCAAATGCAACAGAACCAACAGCCAAATCTTCCTTATCAACAGCAAATGCAACAGAACCAACAGCCAAATCTTCCTTATCAACAGCAAATGCTTCAAATCCAACCATCAACACCACCACCAAGCAACAACTAAATACATCAGTAAACAAAAGATACATAATACATGTATAATCAGGAAATTTGCTAATTTTTGAAAAATAATGAATAATAATGTTCTTATTTTTGCTTTAAAGTTATAACTTTTCTGAAATTCACCTTTTGATTAGTTGGGGAACAATTTTCATTTGTGCTGTTGAAGTTGCTTTGTATACACACACTATATTTTATGTAATATGAATAAAGAGTTGTTTAATATTGTTCTAATTAGAAATTTTCTGAATTTTAAGTATAGAAATAATTGTATAAGTAAAATTTATTGAAGTCAATTGAAGACAATTACTCTTAATTTCTCCCTTGTAAACATCAATATTCATAATTATGATAAAGTGAATATCTCTTTTATTAATTGGACAATTTTTCCGATGACTCAAATTATAGAAGAGAAAAAAACATTTTATGAATATGAATTATATATAAGTATGCCAAAATTTTAATATCTACATAAAAAGACAACAAATAAAAAAGATAAGAGAGAAAAACATTTATACAATTTTCTTTCCAGCAAATTGGAAGGACACTAGTTGAAGGAGAGTTTGCAGTAAAATCTGTTTTATATATCTCTTCACTTTTATTCTCTTCTGCGTTATTTTGTAAGGATTCAAACATAGAATAATAACTGGCAATCTTCCTTTGGAATCGTGAGTTTGTCTCATAACGCATAAAATTTGTGTCAATTCGCTTATAGTAAAGAAGAATGTCATGGAATGTTAACTCAAGAAAATTTTCGGTATTTCTTTTTTTCAGTTTTTTTGGTTTAGCTGTTATTTGCGTTTCATAAATATACACATGAGAGCCATCACTAATTCCATATAACGCAAATGTAAAAAGAGATATCAAAATTGTATCATTATATATCAAGTATGCATTCGATCTGTCTTTTAGTAAAACATTGATTGGATCCATTTCATCAACGAAAACCTGGGTAACTATGCTCCTTGATATATCGTGAAGTAGGATTTTCATGAAAAGAAATGATTATACCTCTCAAATAGGATTTGACCTGAATTTTCGGTTAATTCAGAGCACCAATTTTATTAATTCAAAACGATGTACTTTTTCAAATCATAAAATTAATATCTAGACAAAATTGTTAAAGTTCGAATTTCTCTCAAATATAATTCGAACGCGGCCATTCTTAATACGTCTAATTCGGTCTAATTTCAATACACTTATTTAAGTCATTTAAATGAATAATATAATAATATTTAAGAATTTTTATTTGACACATGATGACATCATCGGCGGTTATTTGGACATTTTTTTTGTTACAACTTGATCTCTTTTAAATATCGTCCATTAACACATTGCATAATTTCCCTGCGATGGAATTCAATTGCTGCTGAATATGCGCAGTAAAAAAATGTATAATTTTGCTCGCATAAATAAATTATCTCTAAGTTTTCACCTTTTGCATTATTCATAAGTAAATATTAAAAACTTTCTATTACACCAAAAATTCTCCGTAATTAACTAATGTAACATTGCTTTGACTAATAAATGTTCATCTTTCACAAAGTTATGTCACATTAAATTTACTTGTGATGACATTTTTTGAAGTTTTTCTGTTTCATCATTTCGAATTACTTCTTCATACAAAGCGAAAGAAAGTGTTTATTCAATAAAGGCTGCCGTAGCCATCTCTTCTCCTTTGGCATATTACGAGGAAGACGATGAACCCAATAATCAAAAGCACCACGACGCCAATGCATATTCCGATTACGAGCCAATTGTTGCCATCCTTTGGGACTGAGCATTCAGTTTGGTTTGTTATCTTGAAGCTTCCGAACGCAGCGTCTTGATACGAGTTCAGTGTTATCACTTGTGCTGCAGGGACGCGGTCGAAAGCAGAAGCGCCGATTTGCGGCTGCTTTTCGCCACTGTAATATATGCAATAAAGTGCTGTGCATCGGTAAAATGTATAATTACCAATTGTCGCAACGTTGCTTCCGATATAAAGGAAGTTTAATTTTATGCATTTGTAAAACGCATAATTTCCAATTGTTGACGTTGCGTTTGATATTGTTATGTTTTCTAATGAATTACATTCATAAAATGCATAATTACCAATAACTGATACACTGCTTCCAATGTTTCCGATCTTTAATTTTGCACATGAATAAAACGCATAGTTTCCAATGATCGAAACAGAGTTTGGAATTGTTACGTTTTCTAATGAAGAACAATTGTAGAATACGTAATCATTGATTGCGCTAACAGTGTTTGGAATGTTATAAAATGCGTTCGAAAGGCCAATTGGATAATAAATAATTGAAGTTATTTCTTTGTTGTATATAACGCCATCGTTGTTATAATTGGTGTAATATTTGTTGTTAGTTGATACATTAATCGATTGGAGACTGTAACAGTCGAAAAACATTTGCGATCCAATCATTGCATTATCGCCAATATAAAACGACTTTAACTTTGAGCAGTTAGTGAATACATAATCACCATATGTAACAATGTTGTTTCCAATGTTGACGAGTTCTAATAGATAACAATATGCAAATGCATAATCTTGAATTTCATTGACTGAACTTGGTATTGTAACGCTTTGTAATGACGCACATTCATAAAATGCGTAATGTCCAATTGTAGTGACGTTATTGCCAATGGTAACTGTTGTTAATTTATTGCATGCATAAAATGTTTTGTTGCCAATTGTGGTGACATTATTTCCAATGTTTGCTGTCTCTAGCTTTACGCAGTTGGCAAATAAAGTTTCGCCAATCGTTGTAACCGAATCTGGAATGTAAATTTTTTGTAATGATGAACAATTAGCAAACGCAGAATCACCGATTGTTGTAACTTTGTTTCCAATGTTTACATTTTGTAAGTTATGACAACTTTGGAATAATTCTTTTCCAAGTGTAATAACTGAATCTGGAATTGTAACGTTTAGTAATTTTGAGCAAGAAGAAAATGCATATTCTCCAATCGTGGTAACATTAGCTCCAATATTAACAGATTCGAGAAGTGGGCATTGAGAAAATGAGTAATTTCCAATTTCAATTACTGAGGCTAATATATTAACGGATGCTAACTTTGGCCAACTCTGAAAATATTTTGAAGGAATTTCTGTTACTTCTCCACCAATGATAACATGAATGGTTTCATCCTTATGCTGCGAATCAAATTCATCTGGTTTTGTGATTTCAAGCGTTCCTTGAGAAAAGTATTGAGATGTTAAACTAAAAAATAGAGCTAAAATAATTGTCATTTAATAATATGTCAATGTGACGTGATTTAACCGACAAAACATGTCGTAAAACAGTTTTAACTGTGCGTCACGACGGAAAATTTTTTAACTGTCTCAAATTCCTTATAACAAAACTTAGAATCATGAAAAATACATTGTTTTCTTTTATGTAATTTAACAAATGCAATTTATTCAGAAAAAAAAATCCAAATACGGCATATATTTTGAAAATAAAAATATATGAAATTTAAGTAATTCCATAGACATCAATACAGAGTTTAACAAGTAGTCGATGTTTGAGGAATATTTAACAAATAATGATAATAATTTTTATTCACTTTCTGTATCTGTTTCATATGCTTTTTCTACATTACTACACAATTTAATGATTTCGCTTAGGTGATCATTAAACCATTTTATTAACAATTTTTTCGATCGCTTTTGATTTCTGGATAATTTTCTTTTGAGTTGACCACTCAAAATCATTGCATTTTTGAGAAGTTCTTTATGTGTTATTTTGTTCCATTTTTTTTCTTTTATAAGTTGCCAAGCAGGTGATGATTCAAAATCAAATGTATCATTATGTTCATCTTCTATATGTGGAAAGCTTTGAACCATAATTTCTATATCATCGAATAATTCTTCGAATTCGAGATTCATTATGGATTTTGTTTTCAACATAAGTGAACAATTATGATAAGCAACAGGTTCAGTTCGAGAAAATAATGTAAACTTCATAAAATTTTAATTTTATGAATTCAATTTTCAATTGATATTAAAATTTTGACAATGATTCACGATGTAATTTTTATTGGTCTCAATATTTGATAAAAAGAATTGGGTTAAGTCACGTAAGAATCATCGAACAAAGTCTCTCATTTTTGTTCCTTGTTGAAAATTTTATGATTTTGGCCAGAAATTGTGATGAAAAATCACTTTTTGAAATAAATCTTAATGTTGGACACATAGACACCAATATTAGAACAACGTTGTTCAAAATAATGTATTCAGTCGTATTCCTATTTTTTATGTATAACGTTATTCAACGAAACGTTCTAAATTTATGCAAGCTTCATAAAATTCACCATAACTTTCCATCTTTTATTTTGTAGAGAAAAACAAAATTTTGTAATATAAATATTGATATAAAAACACTATTCTTAAATTTTATTTAGATCTATAGGTGCTAAAAATAGTTTTCCGCATTTTAGCATTATTAAAGCTATTGAGTTTTCCTTCAAAAATGTAACAGAATGTACATCATCGTCTACTTTCAAGAAATAATTTTTCGCTTCTAAAAAGAACACTTCGAAGCAAAAACATTTTCCTTTATCATCGGCCATTAATATATAATCGAATCCGTCATTTGACTTAAAGCAATTCCATGCCACAACAGCACTATCAATTTCAGTATTTCTAATGAAATCGCCGTTAATATTATATAACGCCAACAAATGTTTCGTTATACCATTAATAATTTTCGTCATATATACCAAAATGAAACCCCATTCAGGTGTAATCGTAACCATTAAAGGTTGCCATCCATCAAGTTCAACGACTTTTGTAACACATTGATTATTTAATGAGCAAATTAATAATGATCCATCATTCGTACCACATACGAAAGAATTATATAAAGAACTTAAAGCAATACAAGAAATAGAAGAAGTAAATGTCGGTATTGTAAAAACAGGCTTTAAAAATTGTTCATTTCGATATAATGAGATATAAGAAGTATTAAAAGCTATTGCAATCCAATCTTTATCAGCAGATAATGCAATTATTTCATCTCTAAATCTTTTAATTAATTCACATTTGTTTATTGAATATTGAACTTTATAAAGTTCTGTTGGATCTTGTCCAATAATAATTGAAGAATCAAATGAAATTTGTGTTGCAATTTGTTTAATGTTTTTAGATTTAGTTTCTAATTGTTGAATTGTTCCAATGAAATTTGATTTTGTTGTATTGGAACGATTTCGCTTAAAGATTTCTTTAAATTGTGAAGTTGTTTGTAATGATTTAATGTTTAAATTAGTTACAAATGAATTACCATTATAATTAGTAATTGCTGTTTTAATTATATTATTATTTAATTCATTAAATGATACAATAATATAATTAGAATTTGTTAATGTGATATTAAATGTTTCAGTTATTATTGGTTTCTTTATGAATTTTGTTCGTTTTGGATGTGGATTATCAAATAATTGTGGTGGTACTTGTCCAACATGACAAAGAATTGCTTCGATTTGTGACCTTAAATTTGGATCACTTAAAGTTTTCTCATTCCAAATATTTTGATACATTTCTGGTAAAAATACATTATCAGCTTTATATGATTTTTCTCCATTTTGTTTCTCGCCCCAAATTAAATCAATCCAATTATTTAAGTTTTCGGATATATAATCACTTTCTAAAGCTTTTCGATGTAAATATATGAAGTCATAAGGCGTTTTAGCCCAAGGTGGAAGTTCTACGTCATCAATTTTCGTTGAATCACAATAACCTAAATCGAAATGATCTTTATTAATTAAAAATTCTGGTGAGAAATAAAATTCAGGAATTAATTCCAAGTAATCATTTAAATTATTATATGATAATTCAAATGAATGTTTAATAGATGCAAATAAACGAGCTGGATGATCAAAACGACCACTTTGTATCTCAATATGTAAAGAAGTAAAAGGTTCAAGTCTTAATAAGAATAAATAAACATTTAATGAATTACTTGATCCACTATTATATAAATAAGGTTTAACATTCATTGATTCAAATATTTCATTTCGTAATTTTAATTGATTTAATCTATTTTCATTTAATGCACCAATTGGTTTAGATAAATCTCTAAAATTATTCCTATCAAATAAATTTAATTTTGTCGATGTATAATTAGTTAATATCCATGGCATTAAAGGATATTGTGATGTATCATTAAAACTACGTCCACTATATATGTTAAGTTTCATTAAATATTCAAAATTAGAGATTTTATGATTAATCCATTGTTCTGTTAAGTTTGTATCAGAGAAATATGATTTAAATGATTTGTTTTGGATAATTAATCCTGGAATTTGTAATGAAGTTAAAGAACGTAAAATAGATAATGAATTAACATCAAAAAAGTTAATGAAATAAGTTTCACCATTAATAGTAAATATTTCTATAGCTGTTTGTTTATGGAAACGTGTTCTTAAATAAATGTTTTTAATATTTTTAAGTTTAATAATAATTGTTTTATTATTATTAGTTTTCGTTAATACTATAGAATCATTTAATAATGTAAATATTGATTTAATATTACTTTTAACTTTAATTATTTCACAAGGAATTTCTATAATACAACGTGAAACATTAATTAAAGATTTTTGTTGTTGTTGAATTTCAGGTTCATTTTCAAATAATTCAAGTAATTGCGTTGGTGCATTTTCTTTATATTTTTTGGTTAATTCTTTCTTATATTCTTCATATAATATTTGCGCATCATTTTTACTTCCTGCATCTCTTAAGAATGATGCATCCATATGATCATTAAAATGTTTATTTAATTTTAATTTACTTGGATACATGAAATTACATAAAGTTGAATCTCGTTTCATATGAATTTGTTTAATATACGATTTGGGTAATGATAAATGCCATGGCGCTTTATTAGCTGTAAAACAACTCCAACAACTATTCCAAAGTTTCTCATTTTGATTCTTTCTTTGGCCATTATTATCAATAAAATCAGCAATTACATTTGTTGATAATAAAACAATTCCATCGTTAATCATTCCAAATATTTCGAATGCTTTATTAGAGTTAATATTTTGGAATGAAATTAAATGTTTTAATAATCGTAAAGGTCCAATAGTTAATTCATCAGGTTCAAATGAACTTTTAGAATTAAGGAATTTAAATAAAATTGATTCACATTCATTAATTGGATTATGAATAAATCGCTTATAACCTTTCATTCTTAAATGATGATCTAAAAGTAATGCATATATTGATTGAGTATGAAGTAAAGGAATTATTTCTTGAACTTTTGTATAATTATCATGTAAAAGAAATGAACAAATTAATAACATCAAATCATTATATTTCAAGTCAAAATATTTAACAAATATATTAAGCGATTGAAGTGCAAGTTCTGAATCATCCCATAAACCATTTTCATTCATTTTAATACCAAAATGATAAGTAAATTCTTGTGATGAAATCTTTTTGATTTTTTCATCGAAATCTGATGGTGTTAATGATACATTTACTTTTTCAGGTGATTTTAATACTGGTTCAACATTCTTCTTACCTAAAATTAATACTGAAGTTCTTCTTGCATGAAATGATTTTTGTAATGGATGAATTGGCATTATAGGATTTAATGATTCAAGAGCTTTTTCTGCTAAATGTGGTGAATATCTTTCTTCATAAGGTTCATCAAATAAAATCGAATTTGGATGTAATGAATGTCTTGGACGTTGATTTCTTCTTTTTGGTGATTTAGTTGGTGATGAAATAATTTGTTTTCTTTTTCTTGTATTTAAACTATTATTTTGATAAACACTTTTATTATAAATACTTTCCATTACATTAGTTTTATATTCAGTTCTAAAGAATAAATAATGATATATTAATTTCATATAAACAAAAATTTGATTTGATAAATTTTCTTCAATAATTATTTTACCAAATTCAATAATTATAATTTTCTTAATTATATCTGAATCCTTATTAAGTGCTCTACCTACAATTTCAATTGTAGAGATTAATATGAAAATATTTTTAATTGAACATTTAATTAAAAATCTTGTTAAATCTTTTTGAAGTTTTTCATTTAATTTATAAAGTGCAACAATACTATAAACGGCCCAAAATTCTCCTTTTGCTATTTCTTCATTAGGTTTAATATTTTCAAGCATTTTGTTAATTCCAGAATCACCAAAGTTTAAAGCAGCCCAAGAACATAATGGATAAACAGAAGGATAATTTTTGGTTAACTCAATTAAATTATTTAATGTAACTTTAGATACATATTGTGGCATTATTTGATGTAATATTATATCCATATGATTTTCTAAAGAGAAATCTTTAAGTAATCCATAATTATGTGAATTTACTATAGTTGTAATAGTTAAACATAAAACTTCTGGATTATCTATATTAAATAAATATTGTAATAATGAAATCATTTCAAGAGAATTTATATTAATAATTAAAACAGATTTTTGTTCGATTATTAATTCATTGAAAAATTTCATTAAATCAACAATTTGTAAATGATCTGGACATGTTAATATATTACTAATCAAATTACAAAAATCATTATTAGTAAATTTATAATGTACTATAATATGCGCAATCATTAACATTGAAGAACGACAATCTTTAACATTTAATTTTTCGCCTCTACATCTTTTCATTATAGAATTATCTTCTTTCTTATAATAATAATAAGTTCGAAGTGAACAAATTAACCATTCAAATGAACGTATTTGTATTAAGATATCTCTTGTAGCAGGTGCTAATACACGTGCCCAATGTCTTAAAATTCGACGATGACTTTCAGCATCACTTAAAATCCATAAATCAATGTTCATTAATATGTTATCATATAATTGAATTCGAAGTTTATCATTTGTTAATTCATTAAATAATGTAATAAATAATAAATATAAATTATATGTAATATGAATTGGATTTGATTTTAATAATAAATGTGATATTATTAAAAATCCGGATTTATTATAAAAATTATTTTGAGCTTCTTCACTTAAAACTAATAACTTTTGTAATATTTCAATTGTTAATTCTGGATACCCTTTAAATATTTGTTTGTTTTGAAATGTTATATCCCATTGAGCAAATAATGGTAAAATAATATCAACACCACAACGTGAAACTAAAACTTCATTGAAGTTTAATGAATGATTATATTTAAATGACTTTGGTGTTATCGTAATATTTTTATCTTTTCCAGTGTTTTTAACAGAAAGAATTCCATTATGTTCAATTGGCACAAAGAATGCATAAGGAATTAATTCTTTAAATGTTGAAATACATGGACCAAATTCATAAAGTTGTTGAATTTCATCTATTTCTAATGGTGGAAATATTCCAATGTTTCCAAGTCTTGAAGGAATATCACTAATTATAGAATCATTCGAAATTGCACCAATTTTTCCATTAGCAAAACCATTTGACATATAAACATAAGGGAAGTAATAATCTCTGATTTTTTCTCCTTGAATATAAACTGTTACTTTCGTTTGATTAATTTCTATGGAAGGAATAAATGTAATAGATATAAATGCCCATTGTTCAAGTGGAATTGTTTGATCACTTTTAACTGACCATTGTGATGTATTATCTTCTAATGATATTAATATTAAATTCGATATAATAAATATTCCGTATTTCGCATTTTTATTATCACATATTGAGAAAACTTGTGGAATATAAGAGAATTCTTCAGTGTTTTGATATATCCAAAAACTTACATTAATACCATTAATGAATTCATTACTATTAACATTCATATAATTAAATGCTTCATGTGATATCATTGGTATTGAAGTTAAAGGTTTTCTTTGTGAATTATTTATCATTGTTAATAATGATTTAGTGATTAATGAATGATAAAATGGATAATATTTACCATCAATAGGTGAAAGTAATGATATAAAATTATATACAACTGATGTTGATGATATTGTTGACGATAAAAGCATTAAAAGTGATAATGCGCTTGCAAATAACTGTGGTGGAAACGTATTATCATTTCTCCATTCAAGTAATAACTCGATTATGAATAAATCAAATTCTCCTTTATGAGCACTTTCTGAATTTTGTGTTGAAAATTGTATTAATTTTGCAATAAATAAAAATACGTCTTTAAGCATTTTTGATTTCTTGTAAATATTAATTAATAAATTTAATGCTTTTGGTTGACGTATTAAAAATGATGGATGTAATGATGATAATTGTTTTCCTGCAATTAGTTGAATGATTTTGGTGAACAAAATTGGAGTTGGCTCTGTTTCAATTGGGAAAATTTTTGTTATTGTTATTTCCAATGATGAAAGTTCCGCCTCAGTCATTTTATGATTTGAAGCTGTTACTGTTAAAAATGTTAAGAAATTATATATAAAATCAATTGTTTCTTTAGATTTATTGATTTTGCTTAAATTTTCACAAATGATTTCAATGATATCATTGAAAACAGTTACAAAAATTGGTTTATTGGAAATTATCTTATTTAAAGTAATTAAAATATCATTCAATATTAAAACTACTTCAATATCATCAATTAATTTACATGAACTTTTAATTATTGTAATGATAAGTTGTATTAATTCTTTATTTTCTATTGAATTTTCACTATAAATATAATCAAGTAATGTTGATAAAATTATTGGACGTACGAATTTTTCATTCACCATTTGGATAAATGATTCAATAAAATATGATTCATTGAAAAACATCTCTAAAATTCGTGGTTGTATTAATAAATTATGAAGAAACATAAATATACTTAAACGTGCATTTAAAATTGCTTCGCCAACTTCTTTAGAATTACTACTTAAATGTTGATAATGTAACATTGCTGACATTAATGATTGAGTTAAAATAGAAACTTCATTTTGATTAATTAACATGATTGATTGAGCTTGAATTATACGATGAATTATTTCAGCAAAAGATATTGGATAAGAAAGTGATAAATCAATTGCAATT
The DNA here is from genome assembly GCF_020186115.1 of Histomonas meleagridis. Taxonomy (NCBI): domain Eukaryota; phylum Parabasalia; order Tritrichomonadida; family Dientamoebidae; genus Histomonas; species Histomonas meleagridis. The sequence continues at coordinate 612,152 of NW_027150758.1, forward strand.
TGAATTGCATCGAAATTTTCTTTTAATAAAAAGTTTATAGCATAATTTCTAATTGTATTAATTTGTTTCCATTTATTAGTTCTATCATACATTGTACCAGATTTATAAAATGTAATTTCATTAAATAATAAATTAATTGGAATTTTTATATCTGAATAAATTGATTTAATATCATAAAATATTTTGTAAAATGTAACATAAACATCATATTTAAATTTATCTATTTGATAATTACCAAGTAATTCATTTGATGCAAGAACAAATGTTTCTGAAAATGTTTTATTAGCGGAAATAATTTTAGAAATAATTGATAATTTTGGATACAAATTAGTAGAAATCATTGTTTCTAAATTTAATGAATCAGGAAATGTTATTTTATTTGTTAAATCAATTGGAGCTTTAAATGTAGAATGTTTAAGTACAGGATAATCTATTTTATGATATATAACATCATCTAAAATTATAAAATTATTTAATTCATTTGTTTGAATAATTGGAGTAGTGGATTCTATATAATTAATGATTGAAAGTGGTAATAATTTAACATATGAATTAATTGTTTCTTCTTTAAGCATCGTTGTTAAATGTGAAAAGAATAATAATGATGTAACATCTAATGTTGAAATATGTTCAAATGTTAAATGGAAAATAGAATTAATAACATTATATGGTACTATTGAAGTACCTTGTTGAATAATACCATCAACAAATGTTATAAAATCAGATGACAACTTTTCTTGTCCCACATTTAAAATAACTTTTGCAATTTTTGATAAAAGATAATAACATTCAGAAGGAATTTCTATTTGATTTGAAAAGAAATCAAAAAGAATATGAATATATTGTTGTGGCTCTTTTGGTAGTTCTATACTATGGTATAGTTCACAAAGATTATAAAATGCTGAGATACAGACTCTTTTTTGATTAGATGATATTTTAAATTTGAGAAGTTTGTTTAATGAAGTGAGCATAAGAATGCAATTATTAGTAGTCATTAATTCCTCATTAACATACATTAATAGATATGAATTAAAAATTGTTGCTATATCATTAATGTTGGGTTTATGATCAAAAGAAGGTATCTTAAATTCAGCTTCAAAATGATATTGACGAAGAATATCTTGAAACTTTTGATGTGATTTCAATTGTTGTTGGATTTCTTTAAGCTTTTTAATTTGGATTTTTTGATTAAAAAAATTATATTGTAATTTATTATTAACATTTTGTGTATTTGATGTCACATTCTCCTTACCAACATTAGATGGAGTAATAGAAAGAATTGAAGAACATAACTGATTCGGAGAAAGGAGACTTTGCATCAAAAATGTTAATTTTAAACCGACATTGGAATTGGATGTTTTATTTTGGATAATTAATAAACGTACATTCACAGTTCAATCGGAAAATAAACGTTTTATGATTATTTTTTAACGGTCGTCTATAGGCATATAAAAAAGTGACGGTGGTTATGGTCTCTTCTTTTCTTGTTCATGACCGACCTTCTTTTCATTGCACCAATCCAAAAGAAAGACCCAAGAAAGCCAACATGGCATGGAATCCCACGCGTTGCCTTAACACGTCCAGCTGTTGCTGCTGAAATAGATCCAGTCAAACCAGAAGAAATCCCAGTTCCAGAAAGGAAAACACGTGCTTCCATCCAAATTGGTACTATAGTAATTATCCTTGATGGTGAGTTCAAAGGAAAGCGTGGAGTCGTTTTTGCTGATAACGGAAATGGTATCGTCAAGGTTAATGGACCAGCCATCAAACCAATCGAAATTGATCAAGATTTCTTAATTGCTACATCAACCAAGTTAGAAATTGGCAATGTAGACGAAGCAGGATCTGCTGCAGCAATCAATGCAGCTGCAGAAAAGATTCCAGAAATGGTCGACTATCTTAAGTCCACATTTTCTCTTAAACCAGGAGATCGTCCACACCTTATGAAGTTCTAAGTGGTTTTCTTGGAATGATGGTGTGATAATACTTACAATAAAAACAGTTTTTTTTACAAAACATTACATTTCTTATATATGCATTAGAAACTGGCTTAAGTCTTTTCTTTAAATTTTTATGAAATTCCATTACACATTTCGATCAACAAAAAAAAATTTATTTCATCTAGGAAAAAATATGTTACGAACATCCATAAAATAATAGGAGAATGTATACATAAATTAATTACACAAAGAAAAAAAAAGAAAAGTTAAATGGAGCGAACGTTTACTTTGATGTGAGTTGTTTTGTAAGCTGTGCGAATCTTTCTTGGTTTCTTTCGCTCTCTGGTATTGCATCGAGGAGGTTTCTAACAGCACCTGCCTTTTGTAAGTCCTGGCAAACAATCCTTATTACAGTTGCTGGGTAGTTACTTGGATCACGTGGTAATCTATCTAAATCAATCATAAGATTTCCTTTTGGAAATTCTGTTATAAGCCTTAATGTAACATATAAGAGAGTCCATTCCATCTTTGGACGTTTTTCAACAAAAGATGGAACAGCTTTTGTGATGATTAAAATTGAATATGGAAGACCTGATGTTGTAATGCGTTGCATGTTATCTGGGACATCTAATACTCCTTTCATTAAGCAAAGGTTTAAGTAAGAATCATAAATTTCGGTTTGGAATGGAACTGAATGGAATAAAGAAAATGCTTTTGGTGGGTGAGAAGCAAGGTTAACAAGAGCATTTCCAAGCTTGCATAATGTTGGGAAATGAGGAAGGATGAGTTGAGGAAGTTTTAATCCGATGTTTGTTAATGCCATAAAAGCAAATGCTAATTCAATATCTTCTTGTCCATTCATCATTGTCATCAATGGAGCTATGACTCCATCGAGATCGGCTTCTGTGATGTTTTCGGCCTTTTCAACGATGGTTGCAATGAGAAGAGCTGCTTTAGCGCGTGCAAAAGGTTCCCAAAGAACAAAGTAACGATTTGTAATATCAACACCTGGGTCTGCTGAGTATTCGATGATACGTTTTTCAAGTAAATTCTGTCCAAGGAAGGGTAATAATAATTTGATAACAGAGACATCAGAGCAATCTTGCTGAAGGAGTGCATCCATAGCACGGGCAACTTGGGCAACTTCTTTTCCTGGCACAAAATTGGCTTTTGCTGTTGCTGCGTCCATTCTTAAGTGACACTTTTGCTTGGCCGTTTTATGAACCTCCAACTATAGCACTTCTGGAGCAACCAACTAACTATTCTTTATGAATAAAAATATCTTTCATATTATGTTTAACATAAAGGCGAAATAGTGATGATGAGGAGAGTAAGACAAAATGACTAAAAGAATGTTCAATGATAGAATATAATTATTATTATTTTTTCTATGAAAAAACATCAGGAATGCTTGTACTTCGAAAATAGCTTCAATTTCCTGCAACTTATATTGGATAAAAAGAAAAAATCATTCAATTGATTTGACTTAATTTTGCAAGATAATTTTGCAAATTTCACATTACCTTTTTGGCAACTTATCACGTGCATTCACTGTATAAAAGTAATGAATAATTTTTATAAAATAAATTTTAAATAAAATCAAAAAATATCTTTTGATACTAGTATCAATTTTTTATTGCTCAAGAAGTAATTGCTAAATATCAAAATGATTTATGATTATTGTTTCACAATCACCTAAGGTTCAATGTTTGGTCAGATGAGATCAAGCCGATTAAAAATTGGAAACGATGTGTGTAAATAATTCAATAATACGTAAAGCAATGAATTCGAGTACATTTTTTTCATATGTCAGTTGATTATTCAAAGTGTTGGATATGCAAAGAAAAAGATCAAACAGCAAACATGATAGTACCATGCAAATGCGATAGGTGGGTTCATAGGTCGTGTTTGAACAAAAAAAGAATTTCTGATGCTGCCTATTATGATCATTGCCCAATTTGCAATACTAGTTATAACTTAGAAGTTAAACCAATGTCAAAATATCGTGTAGCAGCTGAAATAATTGGTTCGGTTCTTTTAGATATTTTAGTTGCTGTAGCAATTTTTGTAATCTCTTCGAAAATACTTGGCACAATATTGATCAAATGTCATGTCACATACAAAACCACAAGCAATCCTACTTTGATGGGTGCTCTTACAATCTTTGCAATTATTGGAATCATTTCTATTATTTTTGGTATTTTCTATATCTCACAGAATGGCGTTATTTGGCTCGATTTACCAGACTTCCGAGGAGATAATGCTGGTACAGTTCTTGTAGTAATTGGCATTATTGTCGTTGCAATTGCTTCGATCTATTGGATATATATCACATTAAAGAATCGTTTTGAACGCCACCAAAGAGCTGTTGGTGTAAAGCAAAACGTTGTAACAGACTACCTTCGAGGCATCAATAATGTTTGAATTTAATTTTTTAAAATGTAAAATATTATTTCCCGGAAATTTTGGTCAAGCAAGGTATAGTATATATAGAATCTTTGTTGTGATAAAATGATCATTTTTCTTTTTTCAAGTTTGAAGGAGAATAAATTTAAACGGTTTCCGGAACGGTTATTTTACGTTAAGAGATTAAATTTCGCATTGACTGCAGAAAACAATATTGGACATTTTGCATCAAATTTAACAATGGTGCTGCTGAAAGTTCTAATTCCATTTTACGCAAGTTACAAATCAATAGAATCTGATGATCAATATTCACATTCATTTTGGCTTCTTTACTGGGTTGTTTCATCTCTTTTCTCTTTCATTGAGATATATATTTTACCTGTGGTTTGTTTCTTACCATTTATTAATCAAATTCGCTTTTTATTTTATCTTTGGCTCCAAATCCCAGTTTTCAATGGAACATATTTCATTCTTAAAAATGTAATTAATCCATTTTTCTCTAATAATATGCCTTTTCTTGATGTTTTATTTCCCCAAAATATCACAAACATTTCAAATAGTTTCAATTATGTTATTGAATATATTCGTAATGTTTATAATAATATCTTATTGACATTTAATTAAACAAAGCCTGTGAAGGAATGAAATAACATTGCGTTTTTTTTACAGAAGATGTTGTTTTAAATATTTTAAAATTGTTAATAAATTTGTTTTGATGTTTTTATTTGGAAAGTTCCTTTTGTTGTAATATGAAAAGCATTTTAAATGTGTCTCTTTGTTCTGTTTGAGCAGCAGAAAAAATTTAACGTATGCTATCGTTCGCGGTTTAAAAAAAAGCTATTTTGGATATTTTTTTTAGCACAATTCATAGTATTGCAGATTCTCTTGGGATTAATCTCACAAATCGTCCAGTAGCTGATGTTTTAGTTAGACATTCAAGTGAATACATTTCAAAAATAATTAAAGATACCTTAGCTTTTGCGCATTCTTCTCGTTCATATTATATAACCCAAGATCATATCAATATGGTTTTGGAGTCTCGAAATGAGCAAAGTCTTAAAGGATATGATAATGTTCCAATTTATGCAACAACACCAACAAATGTTGATCAATCTGAATTGTTCCCATCATGCGAATCTGTTAAAACGTTAGATGAGTTCATTAATTTGGAACCAGAACCAATACCTAGACCAATGCTTCAACATTATTTATGGACATTAGTTGAAGGAACTTACATAGGAAGTTATCTTAAGAGGAGCCAAAACCCGCCCAGAACGATCGAACGCTCTGTTTCAGTACCTCTTTCACAATTATTAACAAGAAATGATGGAAATCGATCATTTCTCTCTGATACCGAAAACCCTCAATATGCTAACGACGTTCTCTGTTCTGAATACCAAAAGTTTTATATTTCTGTTATAAGCCTTCTCCGAAATGATTCTGTTTATTCCATTGAAAATGCTCTTGACAAGATAACAACTGAAGACAAACTCCAACCAATTCTTCCATACTTTCTCCAATTTATTATGGGTAAGATAACCACATCTTTGCACTCACCACTTGAAATGTGTGTTCTCATCAGATTTGCAATTGCACTTGCATTAAATCGGTCCATTTATTTAGGTATTTATGTACACTCATTTCTCAAGATAGCGTTTGCTGGTCTTACATCACTTTCTCTGACAGATTCCATATGTGATGATGACTTAACAATTCGCAACTTTTCTGCTGAATTGCTTCGTATCATATGTGAGAGATGTGAACATTGCTTTCCCTCAGTCAAAGACTCGATATTTAATGCATTAGTTCGAATACTTTTTAATCCAAATGTCACAATTAATTCACATTATGGAGCATTAATTGGTATAACCAAAATTGGAGAACCTTATACAGAGAGAATTATTCCACATATTCATTCATATCTTCGATTTATAAAAAAAAACAAACAAAAACTTCGTGAAAGGAAAACGATAAATGAAATCATCAAAATAACAGAACAATTATGTTCCAAACAGAAGAACAACAAAACACTTCTTGTAAATAAAATGATGTAAAATTTTTATTTTTAGAAAAAGCGATCAAAAGCGCTATTTTTCACCTTTCGCTTTTAATGTAAACCATTCTTTTTCTTGACAGGCTAAAATCACACAGAATTTTTCACACGTTTACACAGCCTATCAGAATTTTGAGATGTATGGCCCCTGTTTCAAATTTCATTTCATTTAATGGCTGAACAAGAAAAACCTCGTCCTCAACCAGAGGTAGTTCCTCCACATGTTGTAAAACGTCTCGAAGTTTTTAAGTCACTCGAAGATAAAACACCAAAACCTGAAGCGAAAAAAATCACAGTTACACTCCTTCCATTAAACTCAACTTCCGAAAATGTTGACGGTGAAGCTATAGAAGCTACTGCAGGTGTAACTACACCACTCGAAATCATGAATGCTAAGTGCAAAGATTGCGGAGCATTTACTTGTCAAATCAATGGAAAAATGTGGGACTTAACTCGCCCAATTGTTGAAGATTGCAAAATTACCTTCATTACATTCGACGATGAACGTGGTAAAGAAGTTTTCTGGCATTCATCTGCTCATGTTCTTGGTGCATGCATTGAACAAGAACTTGGTGTCGAAATCGCAATTGGTCCAGCTACCGAGAACGGATTTTTCTATGACTTTGAACCACATCAAGAGAAGATTGACCCAGAATGTCTTGGAAGAATTCAAAAGAGATGCATCCAAATGTCAAAGAAGAAGGCTGACTACGAACGTAAGATGATCACTCGTGAAGATGCACTTGTTTTATTCGAATCCAACAAGTATAAGCAAGAAATTTTAACAAACCGTGTCGAACCAAATTCATTAGTTGCAGTTTACAGAACAGGAAACTTCATTGACCTTTGCCGTGGTCCACATATTATCAATGCTTCAATCATCAAATCATGGTATGTTATGGATGTATCAGGAAGCATTTGGAATGGTCATGCTGATCAAAAGATGAACAGAATCCGTGCCATTTCATTCCCATCAGAAGCCTTAATGAAGGAATACAAGAACTTCCTTCAAGAAGCTGCCAAACGTGATCACAGGAAGTTAGGTATTGATCACAATCTCTTCTTCTTCCACCCATGGAGCCCCGGATGTGCCTTTTGGTATCCAGATGGTGCCTATGTTTATCATAGACTCATGAAAATGATCCGTGAGCAATATAAGAAGCGTGGATACGTCGAAGTTATTACCCCCAACCTTTACTACGAGGATCTTTTCAAGACATCCGGCCACTGGGAGCACTATCAAGAAGACATGTTCCACTTCCCAATTGACGATGAACCTGTAACCGTCGATCCAACCGAAAAAACCGGCGGTTGTCCGTGCCAATGCGGCGGCGAAGCCCATCGTCGTGAAATGGGGCTTAAGCCAATGAACTGCCCTGGCCACTGCCTTGTCTTCCGTTCCAAGACCCGCTCTTTCCGCGAAATGCCAATCCGTATGGCCGAATTTGGTGTCATCCATCGTAACGAAGCTACTGGCGCTCTTTCAGGGCTTACTCGTGTTCGTCGCTTTGTCCAAGATGATGCCCACATCTTTGCCCGTGTTGATCAAATCCAAACAGAAATCAGTGATGTTCTTGATTTCATGAAAGAAGTATATGACTACTTCGGAATGACGCTTGAGTTCACTCTTTCCACCATTAACATGGAAAAGTACATGGGCGATCTCAAAGTTTGGGAAACAGCCACCAACATGTTGCGTCAATCCCTTATTGATGGCAAGCATGAATTCAAGGAAATGCCTGGTGAAGCTGCATTCTATGGCCCTAAGATTGACTGCCTTGTCAAGGACTGCCTCGGCCGTAAGCACCAGCTCGCAACTGTCCAACTTGACTTCCAACTTCCCGAGAAGTTCAACTTGGAATACGTTGATTCACAAAACAAGCCACAGCGCCCAGTCATGATTCACCGCGCAGTCCTTGGCTCGCTCGAACGCTTCATGGGCATTGCAGTTGAACACTTTGCCGCACGATTCCCATTCTGGCTCAGCCCGCATCAAATTGTTCTTATTCCACAGAACGAGTCGAAGCCAGAGCATGTTGAGCATTGCCAAAAGTTGTGGAAGATTTTCCATGATGAAGACTTCACTTGCACGATCGATACATCCTCTGCGAAGTTACTTAAGAAGATTGCCGTCGCACGAAAGAACACTTTAGCGCATGCAATATTAGTTGTCGGTGACCGAGAAATCGCTGATGGAACAGTTTCTGTAAGATGGTGGAATATGCCCGAAAAGGCAAAGATTGAACCAATGCCACTTGAGAAGTTCCTCGAACAAATCAGAGAAATGGTTGCTAATTACAAGTAAGTAAAATGGTGTTCAATCACATTTTATGTATACATTCAAATATTTCTGTGGTGTTGAATAAAACCGTCGAAATCACTTCAAAAGTTCGTTCGGTTTTGGAAGACGTTTGCGCCCTCGTACGATACCTCAGAGAGCGGAAAGTACGCAAGAACTTCGTCGTGGACGTTGCCCTCGAAGACACAATTGGATATCTTGAGTTGACCACAATCTGATTGAAGAAGAACGGAGCGACCGTTAAGTTTGCCTTGATTACGATTTCCATAAAAGATGCAATCACGAAGAACACCTACGTAAAGAAGATGATAACTGGTGAACCCAGCACCATAGTCAGTGGCTGTGTTATTTATAAATGAAACATGATCGAAAATACGTTCGGCTGGTTTGTGAGTATAGTCGAAAAGTGCCGCGTATCGGTGGGCTTTGTTATTTGAAAAAGTGGAAAATTTAACGGTTCCGTGATTGTGTTGAAGACGAACACCTCCAACCCATGAATCAGCAGCGTTGAAAGAAAAGTTAGAATTAATGATATTCCCAACATTGGAAGCTTCGTGGCCATCAAACATCATGGCACCAAACTTATATGCACTACTATATTCGATCAATGAGTTGTTAAATATAATTGAAGGAGAATCAGATATTTCAACACTCCCTGAATAAAGTGCTTTGTTATGAGAAAAAATACACATGTCGATTTTGACATTGCATTGAATGATTTGAACAGCACCTGCAGAAGAAAATAACTGCTTTGTAGTCTCTTTAAAAATGGATTTGGTGATGGTAACATCCATGTTTTTCCCTTGTTTTATTATTTTTGTATTGTTATGTTCATTAAAAATTACATTATTTTGTGAACCAAGACGGATCGGAGTCGAAATGTATCTCATAAATGATGACTCTGAAAGATGAAATTTTTGGAATCTATTTAAAAATGCAAAAGTAGGAATAATCTGATTTATCTGTAATTTTGAAAGAAAATAGCTATTACTATTTTGTGTTGTGGAATGTGACAAGAATGGAGACCCTGATATCAAGTTTGTTAAGGCTAGATGTAGAAGAGTCACATTCATCAAATTAACGTTCTCGTACGTCACATTTTGAAATATTTAATGAAATCTTGCTGAAATGTGCATTTAGTCATCAAAACTATTTTTTTTTTCTTGATTTATGATTATTAAAATAATAGCTTGGACTATATTTATAAAATTTCCTTAATAATTACTTTTAAATTTTTATTATAAATAATTGAAGTTGTATTATATCAAAATGCATCATAGAATTTTAAATAATATGGATGCAAAAAAAATTAATTGATCTCAAAAATACTACTAAAAAATTTAAAAATAGAATGCTGTTATGCATAACAGATGTAAGTAAAATTTTTTGAAATGATTAATGTTATATACAGTTTTATTGATTTGCATTAAGAAAACTTTGAAGAACTTCAACAACTTTAGAATGTTGTCTAGAAGTTGCATATGTAAGTGCTGTATGAAATAGTTGGTATAAATTCCTTAAAAAGGATTTAAAATTAAGATGAGTATACACTATTTTAATATTATCAAAAAATCATTTTTTAATTTGACATTAATTCCTTGCTGCTCAAGAAGTAGTTTTACTATTCCTAAATAACCACTTGAAGATGCGTACATAAGTGCTGTATCAAGTTAACATAATGAATTCCAATTATATTTTTAAAACATCAAACTGTTGTAAAAATCTTCGAGTTTGAAATTTTAATATTTTTTTCATTTATATTAATATCTTCATGATGAAGAAGTTTTTGAACTGCTTTAATATTACCAACTTGAGACGCAATCATAAGGGCTGTATTATTTAAATTAATAAAATTCCATATTTTTAAAAGAAGTATGATATGATTGAAAATAATATCAATATGAATAAATAAAAATCTTTTATATTTACATTAATTCCTTGTTTGCTTAAAAGAATCTTGATAATTTTTATATAATTATATTTCAAAGAGATCATAAGTGTTGTTTCGATTGATTAAAATGAATTTCATCTTTCAAAGTTTTTATCAGTACAGTTTCAAATTATGAAAATAAATTCCAAATTTTGGAATGAAATCAAAAAATATTAAAACAAAATTTGTTTTTCGTAAGGAAACATTTTTAGCATTAACATCAATTTCTTTATGTTCAAGAAGTAACTTAACTATTTCTATATGACCATTGTAAGATGCTTTCATCAGTGCTGTATAAAATAATTTAAATAATTTCCAAATATGATTTTAAAATATTAAAATATTAAAACAAATTTTAAATAAAACAAATAAATATCTTTAGCATTAACATCAATTCCATTTTGTTTAATAAGTAATTTAACTATTTCTATATGACCATTGTAAGATGCTTTCATAAGTGTTGTTTCAAATAATTTAAATAATTTCCAAATATTATATAAAAATATTAAAATATTAAAACAAATTTTAAATAAAACAAATAAATATCTTTAGCATTAATAATTCCTTTATGTTCAAGAAGTAATTTAACTAATTCTATATGACCATTTTCAGATGCATAAATAAGTGCTGTACCAAATCATTTAAATAATTTCCAAATATTATTTTGAAATATACCAAAATTATTAAAATAAATATCAAATAAAACAAATAAATATCTTTAGCATTAATATCAATTCCTTTTTGTTCAAGAAGTATTTTAACGATTTCTGTATAACCTTTTGCAGATGCCAATATAAGTGCTGTTTGAAATAATTTAAATAATTTCCAAATATTATTAAGAAATATCAAATTACCAAAATAAAAATTATCTTTAGCATTAATATAAATTCCTTCTTGTTCAAGAAGTAATTTAACTATTCCTGTATAACCATTTATAGATGCTTTCATAAGTGCTGTAAAAAATAACTTAAATAATTTCTAAATATTATTTTGAAATACCAAAAAATTAAAATAAATTTCAAATGAAAGAAATAAATTGCTTTGACATTAATATCAATTCCTTTTTGTTTAAGAAGTAATTTAACTATTTCTATGTACCCATTTTCAGATGCTTTAATAAGTGCTGTTTCAAATAATTTAAATAATTTCTAATTATTATTTTGAAATATGCAAAAATTGTTAAAATAAATTTTAAATAAGACAAATAAATATCTTTAGCATTAATGTCAATTCCTTTTTGTTCAAGAAGTAATTTAACTATTTCTGTATGACCTTTTTCAGATGCAAATAAAAGTGCTGTTCGAAATATTTAAAATAATTTCCAAATATTATTTTGAAATATAAAACCATTAAAACATATTATAACCAAAACAAATAAATATCTTTAGCATTAATATCAATTCCTTCTTGTTTAAGAAGTAATTTAACTATTTCTATATGACCATTTTCAGATGCTTTAATAAGTGCTGTTTCAAATAACTTAAATAATTTCTAAATATTATTTTGAAATATACAAAAATTGTTAAAATAAATTCTAGATAAACCAAAAAAATGTCTTTAGCATTAACATCAATTCCTTTTTGCATAAGAAGTAATTTAATAATTTCTTTATGACCTTTTTCAGATGCACGAATAAGTGCTGTTTTATTACATAATTTAAACAAATTATAAGTGATGAAAATAATTTTCAAATTTTTGAAAGAAATTTTAAATAAAACAATTAAATGTCTTTAGCATTAATATCAATTCCTTTTTGCATAAGAAGTAATTTAACTATTTCTGTATTACCTTTTTCAGATGCAAATATAAGTGCTGTTCTAAATAATTTAAATAATTTCCAAATATTATTTTGAAATAAAAAACTATTAAAGCATATTATAACCAAAACAAATAAATATCTTTAGCATTAATATTTGCATTTTTTTCAAGAAGAAATTTAACTATTTTAATATGGTCATTTTCAGATGCCTCCATAAGTGCAGTTAGAAACAAATGAAATAAACATATAATTATGAGAATCAATTTGAAATAAAACAAATAAACATCTGAACTTGTTTGATCAATGTTAATTTTATATTGGTTAACAATCCATTGTACTGTTTCAAAGTAACCTTTATAAGATGCTTTTAAAAATTGTGTATTATATTTTTCAAATAAATTAAGGAAACTTAAAACAAACATAAAGAAATTAAAAAAAACTTGAAATCATTTTAATATATATTTTTTGACTTTTTATCAGAAGTGCTTTTTTCAAGCATATATTTAACGACTTCATAATTTCGTGATGTATATGAAGAATTGAAAATGCTTAAAAAAGTTTGTTGGTTTTTAAGATAACGATCAAGAAAGTATATATTTCCAATTTTTGCTGCTATTCCTATACATCCACTTATTTTTAAGCCAATTGATTTTAAAAATATAAATGTATTGAAGTTACTATACTTTAAGCAAAGAATTCCTAAATTGTTTAAATCTATAATTTTATTGTTTTTGTTTTCATAAAGATAACGAAAGATATCATTTCGATGAAACTCAATAGCAATTTCATATGAATTCTCAAATTTCGAATTATTTTGTTCACATAAATGAATAATTTCAAGATTTCCACCTGCAATTGCATATTTACCTGCGTTTTCTAGATTAGAACCATTTAAAAGTAAATATTTAAAACATTTAACTGATCCAAAAAATGCTGCATAATCAACTAAAGAAACATTTTCTTTATTTATGAATGAATATCTTTCGTAAAATGATGGTTTAATTATTTGATTATAATCAAAATTTGTTTGTGACGACATTTCTTGAAGTTTTTCGATTTCATCAATTCGAATTATTTTTGAAATTTCATTCGGATTAACTCCTTCTTTAACATATTTCTTATGAAGTTCCCAATCATTCTTTGATAGTTCTTCAAAGTTCGAGAAAAATTGTTCATAAAATTTATATTTACATCTCTGAATTTCTTCATTTGTATAATAATTTGCAAAATATAATGATTTCTTTTCTTCAATGAAATCTGGTTGAATAAGTTCATGCTCAATCATTTTTGATAGTAAATAACATGATTCTTGTGATTTTGACTTAATTAAATAGCTCTTAAAAACATAAAATATTGTATAGCTTTGAATATTTTTTTCTAGTTCTTCAATATGTTTTAAAAAATTTAAATATAAAATTATTTCATTTCTTTGTGAGACAAATGCAATATAAATTAACCTACTTATTAAATAATTGAATGAATAAGGAAAATTATTGTCAAAAAATACAAACGCAGATTGAGATGATGATTGAACATTATCCTCATTTAGTTCAAAAATTATATTTTCAAGCGTTTGCAATGGAGCTGTGTTCTTTTTTGAATTTAATTTTCTTGAATTCATAGGTAATTTTTGGTTTACTTTTGTGGCCCTTTTGGGGTTTGGGGTTGGAATTTTTTGATAAATATTTGAAGAATTTCTGTTAATAGGAGATTTTTTCATTAAATCTATTAATAGATCTAACATTTTTGTATAAAACATTGAATTTATAGCGACCGTTTTGGTCATGCCGATAGATATTTACACCATATCACTTTTTTCATTTTGTAAGAATTGTTGAATTAGAGAAAATTGACAGTACGATAAAAAAAGTAATTGAATTTAATAAAATTTTCTGTTTGGCAGTTTCTGCCATACATTTGAATACTTTACTCAACAAAGTCAAAAAAGTTCTCGATTAATGCTTTACTAAAAATTTAATATCATCATTGCAGCGTGGGTGCCATTGCTTTGCTATTGCTAATTTTCAATTTTTGGGAAAATTATATAATATTATTAAATATTTCAATCTATTTCAAAACTAATATCGAAACAAACGAAATAAAACGAAATAAAAAGAGATTTAAAATAGAATAGTTTGTTCTTTTTGACTGATTTTGGAATTTATAGAAATCAGATTATTTTAATAATTTTTTAAATTTGTATTGATTCAAACCCTTACATCTATCACACTTCTAGTTTTATTTTTTAATGTAAAGAAATTTTAATATTGTTTCCATATAGCAGGAGGAAGGTGAAAACTTGGAACGATCGGTGTAATTAAAAGAAATTACTTTTCTGTAGTTTTCAATTTGAACACGTTATTCCAGATTATTTCGTTTCAATTTCATTCAAATAATTCAATAGGATGACCAAACAAAGAGTGGCCAATTAGTGATATCACTTTAACTTCACTTTAATAAAATGGCTATTACTGCAATTAAGGTTCACGATGACTGCATGCCAGTTTGGAATGATATAAAGCTCGGACACAAGTATCGTTATGTAATTTTCACATTCAGTGATGATCTTGAATATATCGTAGTTGAAAAGACAGCTCCAAAAGAAAAAACTTATGATGATTTCCTTGATGATCTTCCACAACGAGATGTTCGCTATGCTGTTTATGATTTTGACTTCACTGCTGAAGATGGAACAAATCGTAACAGGCTTGTCTTCGTTGTTTGGGCTCCAGATATTGCTCCAGTAAAGAGGAAGATGCTCGTTGCTTCCACCAAGGCTTCACTTAAGAATGCTCTCGCCGGTGTTTCATTAGAACTTCAAGCTACTGATGATTCCGAAATTCAAGAATCAGAAATGCTTGCCAAGTGCCTTGCTTCCACAAAGTAAAGACTCTTTAGATTTAACGATATTGAATTTTTTGGTTTTTGTGAGAATAAAATAAATCTCTGCATTACAATGGTAAAGCCGATTTGTTTTAAAATTAAATATGTTCCTATTAAATCTTTTCTTTATAAAAATTAATTTGATTTTAACTTAGAATCATACAAAATAAAGCTAATATGTATGGAGCTTAGCATAATTATTTTCATTCAATTTTATTGACGGATTTAAAAACGTTCATTGTTAAATGAATATTAGCCCTGCAAAAAAGAAGCTCTTAGATCAATACAAACGTCTTCAAAAAGAAGATAAGGATGTCGCTGGTGTTAAGGCCGCTCCTTCTCCCGATAATATAATGGAATGGAATGCAATCATTTCTGGACCACCAGATACTATCTGGGAAGGAGGCGTTTTCAAAATGAAGCTAGAATTTACAGAAGACTATCCACAAACAGCTCCAATTGTTAAGTTTGTTACACCAATTTTTCATCCAAATGTATATGGTAATGGAAAAATTTGTGTTGATACTCTTCAAAAAGAATGGTCTCCATATTATACAATAGCTGCCTTACTGCAGTGCATTCGTTCTCTATTAAATGAACCAAATCCCGATTCTCCTGCTAATATAGAAGCTTCAGATATGTATAAAGCATACATAAAAGCCAAAGAAGAAGGTGTTGAAAACAATGAATATGTTAAAAAAGTTCGTGCATGTGTTGAAGAATCAATTCGATTAAATCAAATTTAATAAACATACTTTAAGCATTACTTCATCACTCCAATGTAAAAATGATTTAATTCTTTTCCGTGTCAACATTTTAAAAATTGTCTAAAATTTCAAAATCCGATTACTTGATTTAATTCTTAGTTTCATATCATTAAACACATTTTCAAATATTTGGAAGTTTTCTTTGTACGAAAATGTTGAAGAGAATAACAAATTTAAAAAAATTACAAAAAATTTTATTATTTCATTCAACAAATAATGGTTTATTCAACCACCAGCATCAGACACATTATCTGTATTCAAGTCATCATTTTGATTACCTTCTTGAAATGTTGAAATTATTACACTTTTTCTAATTCTTATGAACCACTTGGCACAAGACTCCTTATCCAATCCCTTCAAGTACACCTTCTTAATATTAGGTAATATATTTGGAATACCTTTGTCAAATGATACATTTTGAATCTGATCATTTTTAGCAGTGATCACAATCACGTTATCCTTACTTTCAAGGTTAACGTCAACCTCAGTCAACTGTATCATTCCCTGTGGTTGATCTTTACTTGATTGTGAATCATCTTTGAAGTAATATAAACAGGAATTCGTTAAGACAAAGTACTTTTTCGTAAACTTGCTGAATTTCTTTCCCATCTTCAACTGAACATACCCCTTCAATTTCGGCGCCGATAGAGCCATGAATTCGTTTGATGAGTTGGAAAATTTAAACGGATTTTCCTTCAGTTCGTTGTACATTTTGGCTAAGTCATTGTCTGTAATGTCTTTACTATCATTTAATGAGCCCCTAGTGTTTTGAATGAATTGCTGACATGTCATTCGACGTTGAACGTTTGGATTATGTAAATCTGAATTTAACATAATTAAAGCAAATGATAATATATAAGGATTTTCATCATTGGAAAACTTGCCAGGGTTTTGCCTCATGTAACATTGAGAAAATGATTGAACAACACGATCAATTTGTTGAGCTTCACCAGGTAAATACAATGGTCCGCTTAATGACCTTCGCATTGCATCGACAAAGTCAGTCCTCAAGTCAATTTGATTGAAATATTCGTCCAAAATTTGACTGTTTTCTTTTCGAGATAAATAATCTCCGATGACTTCGCCTAAAAGTCCTTTTACGTGATGCATAAGAAATGCTATCGACTCAGGCGTCTTGTCTTTGCGATAAAAGTCACATAATAAGCCGATGTTTTTGCTGGGATGAGTATTGAATTGATAGACAACTTCGATTTCGGCATCTTCTTTTTCCAATTGGTCATAGATCTCTTCGAACTCTTCTTCGTATTCGCCAGTGGAGTTTAAAATCGAAGGAATCTTAAACGGAGTATCATCAGATTTGAAAAATTGAGAATAATTCGACGGATGTGTGGTGGCTGGTAATGAACTTAAGGCGCTTTTGCTTTGTTTGGAGACAAATGACCGATTACGTGATTTGTTGACCTTACGAACGATTCGTTTGTTCTTGGCAACCCGGCGATGACCGTGCTCAGAATCGGTAGCGGATCCTTCGGATTTCCGGACTAATACTCGTCGACGAGCGGGACGTGCTGAGCGTTTATTTCGTTCGGACGTATTACTACTTTCATCACGACGTCTCTTTCGGCGTGAATCGCTATCAGCATTGGACTTAGGAGAGGTGGATTCGGTCTCGGATTCTCTAATTGTGCTATCATCTTGAGATGTTTCATCATGACTATTTCCATCAGAATCTGGTTCTTGAGATGTGGGGTCATTTGGAAGAGTTGATGGCGTGAGTTTAGTTTTTTTGATTACTACTCTTTTCTTTTTGTTTGAAGGAGGTGGACTTTCATTTTGTTCTGAACTATTAGATTGAATTTGCTCACGAAAACCGACACGATATGGTGGAAGTGGTAAGTCATTGACAGCTTGGAGTGGTTTGAGTGATTTAGTAAGATATGTTGGAATTGGTACACCTGACTCAGCATTTGAAGATAAAGCTGATGGTGGTGACGTAGGTGGAGGTCGAGCTGGTGGTGGTCTAGCAGGTGGAGGTTTTACTGGTGGTGGTTTAATTGGAGGAGGCTGTGTTTTAGGAGGTTGAGTTTTTGGTAAATTAGTTTCTTCACTAGAAGAGGATGATTCTTCCGAGCTGCTATTTTCTGTTGATTTTTGTGAGCTTTCTTCTTCGCTCATTTGTTTAATGCTGCTGATTAATGGTCAGAAATTTGTGTAGTCTCAGAAAAATCTATGTACGGTACGTTAAAAAGCTGCTGAATATTGAAAACAACCGTTTTTTGAGAGATCAGGTTTGCGTGACAGAGTTATCAAAAATCTGCCATCTGAATTTTCAATAGTTTAAAACAGGGGGATCCATTTAATGATATCAAAATACCTCAGTTTATTACGATGTACAAAATCTAAAGGTAAAATTTTATTGCTGTATTAAAAATTTCATTTCAACATTTTATAAAGTTGGTTTCGGTGAAGTTTAATTTATGTTTTTTTTTAGTTTTGGTTTTTATGTTGGCAATAAAACATTTTCTAAATAATGTCAAGCGACTTGAATAGTACAAAAAAATAAAATTTCTCTATTTTTGTACATTCTGATGGCACACAAACAAACGAGTTGAAAATTAAATCGCACTGTTAGACATTGAAATTTCAATTTGCTAAAAGTCAAAGCAATTTCAATAATGTTGTTTCAATATATTCATAACTTTACATACGTTTAAACAAAGCGACATTTTTTTCCTTTCCATAATTCATGCATATTCGTTACTGTTTCAAAACAAATTGCAAATGAGTCATTCATACTGTTTGATTTTCTTATGTAGTTAAAATTTTCCTTTCCAATTATAATCGATTATAATTTTATGAAAATATATTACATTTTTGCTACCAAGGTTTTTACAGCAGGTGAGAAGTGAAGTGTTAGCCGATATAGAAATTGAATGCAGTTAACGATTGTTTCTCTTTCAATAATTTCGAAAACGGCTCATTATGATCGGAATCGGTTAAAACATTTTCTTGATCTTACATTGCCTAATTGTATACTTTAGACATTGTTTTTACATTTCGATAAAGTATACAAATCTATTGTTACTCCTGCTTTATTGCGGTTATTGAGTTTTTGAATGTCCGAAGTAAACTATTCAAACCTTAACTTTCGCCCTTCAAAAAAATCCAACCGTTTTTCTATGAAACCGACTGCTTTTTCACATAAAACCACACGGTTTGCATTGAACAACGATGCCAGAAATCAACGTTAATTTTTAGCACCTTTCAAAAATGTTCGCAGATATTGAAAATTGTTCGACAAAACGGTGGACTTTTCAATTTTTCCCACCAAAATTCCTCTATGGAGAGCGAAGAAGAGGAAGAAACTCGTCTCTCAGTGTGGGGATGTTCATACAGATATGCTAGATTTACTTATAGGTATCCATGGGTTATTATTTTAATATGTTTGGCTTTTGTAATTGCAATGACATGTTGGTGGATCATAGTTTATGGAATTGAAATCACAGCAGAGATTGACAATTACAGATACAGTGGCCAACCAAGTGTTATTCCATATGATGCATTTGTTCAAGCATCAAAGGATACATATTACTCAACATATGACAGAATGTCCTCAACAATAGAAATGGATCAACAATCAAGTCAAACAGGTCTTGGGTTATTTGTATATGAAAGAGAAGGGCAAAATATCCTTGAACCTAAAGTTCTTAAAGACATTTGGGATATGGAAGATGAAATTTGGAATGATCCTCGATTCCCAGATTATTGTTTCAAACCAGGAAATTATTCTTCTGATGCCAATGTTGATCCTATTACAGGTTGTGCATATTTCCAATCAGTCATATATTATTTCAAGCAATTCCTTCAAGCGTTTCAATTCCCTGTTACTTCTGAAATCCTTAGCGATGAAGAACGTGCCCGCCCTATAATTCGCACCTTTCTCGAGCTCTTCCCTGAGATTCCCATTAATTTTCTGTCACGAGATTGTAATTCCACGCATCAATATTCGACCATTATGCGGACTCTTATCTCATTTGGGTTTCCGCTTAAAGGTTATCTTAACAAAGAAGATCGAAGTGATGAACAAAATGAAAAACTTCGAGATGTAGGTATTGATTTAGTCAAGCCATCAGAAGAAATTTTAAACAATGCTCCCAATGGATTACGTTCATATGATTATTTACCAGGAGTCATTGATTATAAGATATCACAATTAATATTATCCGAAGTTCTTTGGCTTATCGGGTCATTTGGATGTGTGATTGTTTTTGCCTTCATCAAAATCGGATCAATTACATTAGCGCTCTCAGGTGTCGTTGGCGTCTTTTTCAATATTCCATCGGCGATAGCGGTTTGCTATTGTTTTGTGGGCATCAAAGTGTTTGATGCGATGAATGTCCTCGGTCTATTTTTGATATGCGGCGTTGGCGCTGACTCCATCTTCTTGTTGTATGACTTGTTAAGGCAAACGAAGAAGGTGAAAGGCGCAACACCAGAACTAAGGCTTGCGTATGCATGGCAACATGGACTTTCATCATTAGCAGTATCTTGTCTTACAAGTGCTGTTTGTTTCCTTTCTATGTGTACATCAGGAGCAAAAGTTTTGATTTATTTCGGTCTGTTTTGCTTCTTCGAACTTATCTTTGACTTCATATATACAATTACATGGTATTTTGCATTCCTTGCAATATATTTACGATTTTTAGAAAAGAAACAATGTTGTAAGAAGTCAGACCATAAAGAAGTTAAACATGAAGAGATAAATATTGAGGAATATCCTGATAAAGGAATCTTAGATTGTTTCCATAAGAAGCCGACATTTAATATCCAAGCGTCAGGACTTGACTTGAATTCATATTCCAAAGCAGAGAAATTTGTCCATAATTATGTAATACCAGTAATCTATTTTTATCGATTACCAATTGTAATCATAACTATAGTTGTCGCAATTGTTATGGGAGTAATGACATTTCGATTTACTCCTAAAGTCGAAATGACATTTTTAGATAGTAGTCATCCATTACAACATGGATATACAATTCTACTTAATTCATTCCATACATCAACTGATGACTTTTCGATGTTATATGTTTGTGGTATTAAACCAGAATTACATCCAACTGTTGGCGATTCATTAGAATATGGTAATTTTGGTGATCCAATATACTTCGATATGAACTTTAGGAATTCGACAGTCCAAAAGTTTTTATATGATGCATGTGCATTCATGGCTTCACGTGATGAAATCATTGAGCCAAGTGGTAGTACAGTTTGTCCTATTAATTATCTGAAAGAAGTCGTCGAAGCACGAAATTTAACATTTCCTGATTACGTCGATAACTTAAATGACGATGAATATAATGAGATAATGTTAGCTTTCCAAGACGCATTAAATTCATTAGGAGCTTCTGAACCTGATACTGACCCTGGCACAAGTTCTAAAGATACAATTGGATTTGGTGAAGATGGTAACTTATTATATATCGCTGTGAAGTCAGATATAATTTTACCTGAATCAATGGAGTCGTCACTTTTACACCAAATTTATAACAAAACGAGAGTAATACAAAATGAACTTCAAGAATTGGCACCTGATTCATTAAAACAATGTTATGTGACATCAGGTTGTTTCGTTCAAATGGAAACTCAAGACCAAATCACATCACAAGTCGTCTTAAACGTTGCCCTGTCAACGGTTTTCGCTATCGTGGTGATATTCATCATGACACTTTCCATAACGTACACAATTCTGTTCGCTATCTCTATCGTTTCGGTTATCTTCATTGTGTTTGGAGTTCTGTATTTGGTTGGATGGCAAGTGGGTATGAATGAGGCTGTGATGTTCACGATCGCTTCCGGATTTTGTACAGATTATATTGTGCATACTATGAACGCTATGGCACATGATGATAAGAATTCAAGATTTGGAAAAATACAAAGATCGTTAACAACGTACTTCTCACCTGTGTTCTCCGCTTTGATAACAACAATTTTGTCGGCAGTATTCTTGTATCCAGCAGAAATATTGATATTCCCACCGTTCGCGACATTTTTGATTATGAGTGGTGTGTTTGGTACATACAGTGGATTCATCTTCTTGCCAGCAATGGTGGGAATTGTGGCACCGAAACGCGGTGATAGATTAACAAAATTATGTCATAAGAAAAAGAAAGAAAAAGAATTGAAATCAATAACAGAAGAAACAGAAGGTTCAAACAAACCTCAAAAAGAAGAAGAATTAGAAGATTCCGAAAAATCTGGAGAATCTGGATTCGAAAATAATTCATCTTCAACATCATCATCATCTTCATGATCTTAGTTGGATCAATAATTTGTTGGTTCAATAAATTTAATAATATATTTTTTTCTCCTTTGCATACACAAAATAAAAATTGTTATAATTCAGTTTTCTGAAGTTTACAATACTTTTCTATAGTTTATTCATATGATTAAATTCTTCAGCGGCGACGTCACTGAACACGAAAACATAAAAAATTCGGCGCTGAGTGCAAATTGTAATGTATGCGAACGATTTATTACAATTAGTATAAGCAGTGCGACATATTGCGCGACATTATTTGGCACTGAAGCGCTTTCACTGTAAGCTCTGTGTCAAGGAATGATAGGAATGGCTTGAACACTGTTTTTATCACTGTTTTTTCTGGTTTGATTTTCCTTTTGATTTCAATTCCCGAATTTTCAACTACAATTGACGTTGGTTTCTTTGGGCATAAACATGGCTCATCAAACATATCATATGAAAATGATTCGCAAGTTAAATCAACATCTGTTAAATTAATTTCTCCATCATAATAATCACGTCTATCAATAATTGGTGATGACATCATGTCGACATCAAGGTCAAATGTAAAATCGCCAAAATTAGAATCCATGGAAACGCAACAAAAAAAATGTGATTCGCGGGAATTTGACGTTACAGACAGAAATTGGTATTCAATTATTGAATGGGATAATACGTTAAGGAATGGTTGCCGCGAACGAAGAAGTAACGGATATAACCGTGATGATAAAAAATTAATAAAATGAAAGTTGTTCACGTCTTTTATAAAATTCGGTTTTAAATTTTATGTTGGCAAGACAAACTATTTAATTTTCAAATAAAACTATGTAAAGATTTGAATTATGTATCAATTCTGAAAAAATGCATTAAGTAAAATTACAAAATGATAATGATAAAATCAAAACTTGGGTTGTTTACAGGATTTGAGACAATTTGTATCAATGAAATGAAGAATTTGATTAATTCCAATTTTAGATTGATTGATTAATTTAATTTTTTTTTACATTAAAGAGTTGATAAATATTAGATTCAAAAACTATTTTTAGATTAATTCTTTTGTTGGAAGATTGGAAATTTGTTTAATTCGAAGTTTTTGGCCAAAAAATTTTAACCGCTTTTCTTTTTGTAGAATGGAAAAGGAACAAGAAGAAGAACTTCTCCATCAAAACAAAAATGCTGGTAAATCCAATATACTCTTGATTTTCTTAGGTGTACAATTTATATATTTTATACTATTTTTAGCATCATTTCAAAATTCATTATTTTTCATTTTATACGCGATAACTGTTTTTATCTGCTTTATATTCAATAAATCTTATTTTGGCAGGAACCTCACCGGATTTTCATGGAAAATAAATCTATCTCAAGCATCACATTGGTCTTATCAAATCGAACCAGATCCATTTGTACCACGTAAAATCGACTCCAATGCGTTCTGGATCAGTCTCATTTTATCTGTTATTTCTTCTTTGATCGGAACCATAGTATTTATTGTACAAGAAAAGTATTTTATTTTTAGTTTTAGTTTACTTCTTACAGTTTTTCCTATTATAAACTACATTGCCTTCTCTAAGATACAGCAGATCGCAAACAAACAATCTGCGGATACAGTTCGCTCTGTTTTGCTTGGAAATGATTTGGTGATGCGATTTCCGATTATAGTGAAGAGGAGGAGGAGGAAGAGGAGGAACATCCAGATGTGCACCCGTGATCATGAGCTTCACCTGGGATGTTTAGCTTTCAATGTACTGATAATTTTCGCGCGATGAATTCTCTTAGAATGGGATGGGTCGTTATTGTCTGATGTGTTCTCGTTACATTGGACCCATTTCTGACTTTTCCAAGGGTTTGGAAGTGGATCTTCTGATATCGACGGTTCATAATCAATTTTGGTCGGGAAAATAAAATCGAATTCTTCATGAACACTGTCAACCCCAAAGAGGTCTTTGAGCGTTTCAATACCTTCTGTTGTCTGTTCTAGTTTTGATATTGTGAAATCGTTTAACTGTGCAATTGTGCTAACGATATTGGTAAGGTTTGTTTCTCGATAGTTAGAAACAGTTGCTAACGCTTCTTTCATGAGCATTTTTGATTCTGGATTGATTCTTGAATAAGCTTGTAGAGTAGGTTTGTCAAGTAACTCGATGATTTCATCCACTAGCTCATCCTTTTTAGGTTCAAAGGAAAACAAAAGTTTGTATAAACAACGGCAAAGGTTTTCATACAATTCTGAAGGTCTTACTCTTCGTTTTTTCTGTTGAGATATACTTACATAAACTACAGATCCATTTTTCACTCCGTAATGACCCAAGCTTATTTCGTCTGTCAAAATTTTACCATTAAATATGAGATTTTGTTGATCTGGAGGAATTTGAATTTTCTGGACGATATTTTCCTTTACTTCCCGGACCGTTATCTCGGTTGTAGTTAGCATCGAACAAACAGTGGTATCTCTGGTCTTTATTCTGATTGCAATAACTTCCATTAATATAAATTTTCAGCGACTTATGAAAAAGTTGGAAAACATAAATTTTTTCGTATTGAAAAAGTAAATTAAAACGTCAGAAAATTTGAATCTTCGCTAAAATTTTGAGAAAAAGTATAAAGTGACACTTTTTGAATCGATATCCATTATTTGTTTATTTATCAGATGTCATCAAGAGCACTATCTTGTGTGCATGTGAAACCAACAAATTCTTGCTGTGTACTTTGGTCTAAGAGGCTTTCATCTTCGAAGGAAACGGCGGCCTCTTCTTGTGTAAATTCTTCATCAAAGTTATGAGTATCAGTTTCATTTTTCATTACAGGAATCCACTCTGGGGTATATCTCTTATTAAGGACATCGTCGAAATTTAACGATGAGAAAAATGGATGTCTTTTGATTTCTTCGGCATCTTCTTCTGATGCACCCATTCTTGTAGATGGATTACGATCTAACAAACGGGATATGAAATCTTTAGCATCTTGTGATATATAAGATGGGAAAACAACTTGCTCGGTCAATATCATTCGATACATCTTATTTGTATTTTCATCATAAAATGGTGGAAGGCCAGTAAGCATCTCAAAGACGAGAATACCATAGCTCCACCAGTCAACGGACCTTGTGTAAGGTTGTTGTTGAAGCATTTCTGGCGCAATATATTCGGGCGTTCCACAAAATGTTGTTGTTGTAGTTTGTGCATTCATGTGTGTCTTAACCAGACCGAAGTCAGTGATTTTCAAATGGCCTTTTGCATCTACAAGGATATTTTCAGGTTTCAAATCTCGATAAATAAATCCAAGTTTGTGAAGAGCGCCAAGTCCCAAAAGGATTTCTGCAGCGTATAGGATTGTTCTTTTCTCGCTGAACCTTCCTTCGTCTTTTAATCTTCCGAATAATTCACCGCCAGGAACATAATCAAGAACCATGAAAATCTTTTGCGGTGTTTGGAAGGTGTAATGGGCTGAAACCAAAAATGGATGTTTCGTCTTGAGCAAAACGTTTCTTTCTGTGATTGTTTGTTCGATTTGTTCTGTTTCTTCAAGAAGGCGCTTGCTCATTGTTTTCATGGCGTAAAGCTCATGGTCTCGCTTGAAACGCACCAGCTGAACCTTTCCGTAGGTTCCTCTTCCAAGAACTCTGATCAAATCGAAATCATCCAAACTGACTCTTTCTTGAACTTTAGGTGTTGACGGTGCAGATGACTGAGATTTATTTTGGGTTTCAGCCTTCGGTTGAGCTGCTATTCTTGCTTTCTCGCAAACATCAACCCAAGCTTGACATTCGGCCTTATTTGGAGCTAGAAGCAAAAAAGTTCTTGACCCTGGAACAACTATCTTAAAGGCTGGCTGTTTTTTGGATTCTGGTGCTAGTTCGACGGTGGAAGCTGGCTTTAAATCGATATATCCTTGTTCTTTCTTTCCTTGCTTTTCACTGTAATGGAGAGTTGATCCAACCAAGCTGAACCATCGCTTTTTCCATGTCTTGATTAGGCCTCCTTGTTTGCTAAGCCACCCTTCCTTTACTGGATTGCTCATCGAAACTAATAATCATTCAAATTTTCTGTTGGTTTGGCGGTTTGGTTAATCACACAATTCTCATTACTAATAACCAAAAAAAACGGATTTTTTGGAGATAATAAATAATAAAAAATTTATGAAAAAAATGTGAAATATTATATGATGAAACATGGAAAATGGGGAGAAATATATTGGTGTATTTATTCTTTTTAAATTTTTTTGTTTTTCAATAATAAAAATTTTTATTTTATATATACAACACATTTGTTTTGGGATAAATTGTTGAAAATTAATGATATTCTTGTTTAATTCATTTTGTTTCATAAAACTTATATTTATTGTCTAATAAAAAAACAGGAATAATGTATTTTGTAAAACAAAAAAATTCAACAATTAAAATCGAAATATTTTATATATCAAAAAGGAAATATGTTTGAATTAGACATCTATATATTTAAATAATTACTTCACTATCTTTTTGTTCAATGTTAAAAAAAAAAAAAAACTTATTGAAAACTATTTAAAAATTTCCATTTTATTCAGACATTTGATTAACATCATTGAATTTTCATTATATTAATAAATTTATTATCCATAACAACAATGTTTCAATAATAAAAATCCGAAAAAGTTATTTTTTTTTTATTATGAAAACAGTTTTAATAAATTTTCTTTGAAATCTGTTGCAAATGGATCATCCTCAAGATTTGTCAAAGTCACTCCGCTATACATATCCAAAGACGATGTTTCGTTTTGCACATCTTCTGATTTTTCTTCAATAGTATTAGTTATATTTTTATTATTTTTAATACGTATTAACACAATTACAGATATAACTACGATAATTAACACTACAATTACTACGCATATAATCACTATAGTCATTGTGTTGTCCTCATTTGCTTTGAATTCTTGCAGATTTACAATTGTATAAAAATAAGAGAATAATGAGTAATATACAAAATATGTAATGACTTTATATTGGTAATAAATAAATTCAGTGCGAATGTACGTGTTTGATAAATTAACATTCATAATGGAATAAGAATTTATAACTATCGAATTGTAAATTGTTAGCGTTTGTGTGACTGATTTATAAAATGTAATAACTAATGAAACTGAAAAAGATTCATCAGAAGCTAAACAAATATATGTATTTGAATTAGTGAATGAATTTGATCTAGAAAATATATTCGTAGATATTGTATTTGATCTAGTAAATGTATTCGAAGATATTGCATTTGACTGTGTGAATGTATGCGTTGGCCATGAATATTGATCACAGCCTTCAACTGCGACTATTGTAACAACAAGTGGACCAAATGATGTGTCTCGATATAAATCTGATGTCATAACATATGTTGCTGGTACGCCATTAAAAACTTCTGAATTTTGAAATATCGGCGAATCATAGCCAGTAAAATATATGCAGATGAGATTGTTGCAGAATTGAAATGCATAAACTCCGATTATGCTTACACTTCCTCCAATGATAACTGTTTCTAAATTAGAACATGATTGAAATGCATAACCCCCAATTGCTGTAACGGAATCTGGAATTGTGATACTTGTTAATGATGAACATGATTCAAATGCACTACTTCCAATTGACGTTACATTTTCTCCAATGATAACTATTTCCGAATTAGAACATAATTGAAATGCATTATCTCCAATTGATGTAATCGAGTTTGAAATTGAAATATTTGGTAATGACGAACAATTATAAAATGTATGGGAAGTGATACTAACCAACATTTCGGGAAATATAAAATATTTTAGTGATTGACACAAAGCAAATGAATATTTACCAATTGATGAAACAGTATCCGGAATTGTTATATTTTCCAAATCCCCACAACCATTAAATGCACTTGTTCCTATTGTTTTTAATTCTGATCCAATGAAAACTGTTTTTAATGCTGAACAAGACATAAATGCTCTATCATTTATTAATGTCACTGAATTCCGAATTATAATAGATTCTAACAAGCACCAATTATGAAATAAATCTGATTGAATTTCAGTAATGCTTCCATCAATTATAAGATGCTCAGTTTGCATCATATAGCCATCGATTGTGTCGATATCACTTGAATCTGATATTGTTAATGTTTTTGTAGGTTCATCATATGTTACTTCAAAAGAATGATAAATGAATATTAAAAAGATAATTAGATGAATTTTTACGTTATGATTTTCTATATAAGAAAAATTAGAAATGAATTTCTTTTTGGACATGATTTTAAAAAGTGAAAATAACATAAGAAAGAAGAAATAAATCAAAAAACATAATGGCGTCATGATGTACTTTTTTGGAAATTGCAGAACAAAAAATATAAAATTGTTTTTTCGGGTGATTTGATTTGAATTATAATAGATATGTTGATTTGTATCAAACAGTTTGTATCTATATACAAAGTGTGAAATTCTTTCATTTTTACTCATAGCAAAAAGTTTATCATTAATGCATGATTCGTAAATATTTGTCGAATTTAAGGTTAAATTTTTATGGGAAAAATGGAACAGAGGGCATAAGTACAGAAGTGCATTCAAGTAAAGAATTTTCATTAGATTTTTTTGTGAAATAAGGCCGAATAATTACCAAAATTTTTCTGTTGACTTTTTACCATCGGACAAAGAATTGAAAACATTATTTAGTTTACAGTTAAACATTGAATTCAATTTACTCACTTTCAAAAACTCATCTTTCTCAAATGTGATGTGAGCGTTTTGCTAAAATTTCGATGATTGGGTGATGGTTGGCTCTTCGTCATATGCTTTGAGGAATTTAACACCAGGTGTGCCCAAATATTTGTTTCTGCAATGGCACGTTCTTTCTTAGCCTTTCTTTGCTTCATGGAATTCTCTTTTCCTCAATTGCATTGGTAACATAGCAGTACTTTAATCCAAATGTTATTGAAATCTTTCCTTCATTTTAAATTAAAAATACAGTCCCAGGTTATACCAATACTTTCAGCACGAACAACTATTTTTCACCCATCAAGAAGTTGTTAAGCAATAAGACAAGACAAGGGATTTGGCACCACAACGACAAAAGGTTCGAACAGACTCTGTCAGAAAAGTGACGAATGTCCCACAATTAGAAAAATTATAAAACTAGCATTACAAAGAAGTTTACTTTGTTTTCCATTGTTTTTATCATCAACATACATTTACTCAAATAGAAAAAATTAAAACATATAAATTTTATTCAAATCTTCATTCAATTTTTTTTAAGTTTTCAACAAGTAAAGTTTCATAGTAAGTTGTTTAAGGAAAGCGAATGCATTCCCATCAATCTGGTTTGATAAGTTTTACATTCTTTAAACCGTAAAAGATTTAAATCATCTCAAGGTAGAAAAAAAAAGATTTTCCTCAAATTGAGATCATTTTGATTCAAATGCTTAAGTGGAATTGCTATGCTTTTACACGTTTCAAATATTTAATTTTTAAACTTGATTTCTCATCAGATTGAAAGTGAAATTTAAAAAATAAAACACAAACAAGAACAAGTGGAACTTAGATTTTTTAATTAGAATTTTAAAAATCAATTGATCCCATGAAAAAATTTAACATGATATTTTAAAAGAAATACTATGTGTCATTATTTGAAGCTTTTGGAGCAACAGACTTTCTTTTCTTACCTGAACTTGACTGTCTCTTCTGCTTTTTTGAGCTCGAAGTAGATGAAGCTCGTTTTTTCATTGCTTGATCAACGTACCTGCATGCGATACTTCCGATTGGGTGATCTAGTTCTTGCTGCTGGATAAGCTGTTGTAGTTCTTTATTTGACAAGACATTCATCAATTTCAAATGCTTTTCAGAGCATATCTGGTCAACATTCCAACATCTTATCAAAAGTCGCCGGTCCATCTCAAAAAGCGGAAATTATGAGGTTTT
This sequence comes from Histomonas meleagridis, assembly GCF_020186115.1. Classification (NCBI taxonomy): domain Eukaryota; phylum Parabasalia; order Tritrichomonadida; family Dientamoebidae; genus Histomonas; species Histomonas meleagridis. Next base: position 642,356 of record NW_027150758.1, read on the forward strand.
TAATCGTAAAAATTCAATTTTTTTCTGTCATCGGTTTTATGATACCGTATTTGTTATTGCATAAATTGGAACATTTTCGTTCATTATAATGATAAAATAGCTAATTATTTTTTATGTAGTTCAAATTTTTTCGGATTAATGATAAAATAAAAAAGAAAAATAAATATTTTTTCAAAATGAATTCATTATATTTTTTCATGACATATTAATATATAACAATTTTTGATATGCATAATGATTATTTATACATTTTTAAATTAATATGGTATCTCATAAAAAAGATTGGTTGAATTTTCTTGGTATAAACAACAAAAATATAATTCAGAAGCCGTTAGAATGCACACCAAAACGACAAGCTGTCAAATAATAAAACCGTTACCAAATTTGAATACATTTTTTTCCATTAATGAAAAATATTTACAGGGAAATCAAAATGAAATATTTACAAACTTATCAATACAATGAACTATAAAAATATTAATTCATTTTATTTTTACAATTAAATTAGTATAAGTTCAAAATTAAAAGATTTTTTAATATGACAAATTCTATCATCTGTTGTAAGAAACGGTTTCTCTTTTATAGGCGGTTTTGGCCTGGCATTGCAACTGAAAATTCAGAGGCGACTTTCGGTTGTGAAATGTTGTCGTCTGTAAATTGAATAATTTACATACGCACATTTTCTCATGAGTAACGAAGAGGCCCACAATGGTGGCGGCGATATCACCACCGAGTCGATTCTAAACATGTTTGAGAGAAACAGCAGCAAAGAGACTGTTGATAGGTTTCTCCAAAGTGGTGGCATTCAACCATATTTAAATCGATTCAAGACAGATCTTAAAAACGGTTTACCAGATGATGAACAATTTCTAGAAGAACGCAGAAGGGAATGGGGTGAGAACAAGCTCCCACCTCCACCAACAAAATCATGGTGCCGAATGTTCATTAAAACCTTTGAAGATTTAATGCTTAAGATTTTGATTGTATCAGCCATTGTTTCTCTTATTTTAACAAGTTGCTTCCCAGAAGGCGGTGTTCGTAAGATTGAAGATTACATTGATACAATTGCCATTTTCATTGCCGTTCTTATTGTTTCATGTGTTCAAGCAACTACCAACTATTCACAACAAAAGAGCTTCCAAGAAATTAACAAACTTAAGAACGAATATAATGTCGCTGTTCTTCGTGGTGGTATTGAAAAGCAAATTCTTAACACCGAAGTTGTAGCAGGTGATATTCTTAACCTTAAGAACGGTGACAAAGTTTGTGCTGATGGTTTATACATTTCCGGTAATAATCTTAAAGTTAACAATTCACAAGAAACCGGTGAATCCGATGCCATAGCCATCAATGAACGTAATCCGTTTGTTCTTGGTGGAGGTGCTGTTGAATTAGGTGATGCCAAAATCCTTATTGTTGCTGTTGGTCAAAACAGTCAATCCGGAAAACGTCTTCTTGATATCCAACAAATTGGTGAAGAAGCCGGCAGCTCACCACTTGAAAAGAAGCTTGATAAAGTTGCCATTATGCTTACCAACATTGGTCTTGGCGGTGCTCTTCTTACCTTCTTTGTACTTTTAATCTATTGGATCGAGAATGTAGTTGATTTACAACGTGCCACAGGTAAGTTTGAAGGAAGTTATTTCAATGATTTAGTCCAAAAGTTCATGATTGGTGTCACAATTTTCATTTGCGCTGTTCCAGAAGGTTTACCATTAGCAGTTACAATTGCATTAGGCTTTTCAATGAAGAAGATGATGAAAGATAAGAACTTTGTTCGACATCTTCAAGCATGTGAAACAATGGGAGGAGCCACAACCATTTGTTCTGATAAGACAGGTACATTAACAGAGAACAAGATGACTGTTGTTAAGTTTGCTATGGATGGACAAGAATATGGACGTCAACCAGACTTTAATAACAATGTTAAGAGCATCTTATTCGATGCGATTTGTCATAACACAACAGCTAAGGCTACAATGGTTCATGATGAAAAGACAGATCAAGAAAAGATTGTATTAATTGGGTCATCATCAGAATGTGCGTTACTTAACTTTGTTAAATTATATGGAGTTGACTTCCAACAAGTTCGTGATTCAAATCCAAAGGTTCATACCAATGAATTCACATCCGCACGTAAGAAGATGTCCACAATTGTCATGAAAGATGGCCATGGTCGTTCATATGTTAAAGGTGCACCAGATTTTGTACTTAGGACATGTACACATTATATGAAATTTGATGGAAATATTGAAGAACTTGATGAAGGAGCACGTCAACGTATTAACAGTAGCATTACATCATTTGCAGATCAATCATTACGTACAATGTTAATTGCATATACTGATTTACAAGAAACAGAAATGAATCCAAATTGGGAAGATCCAGATTATGCAGAACAAAACCTTTGTGTTATTGGACTTGTTGGTATTGAAGATCCACTTCGACCAGAAGTTAAAGGAGCTATTGAACAATGTAATCGTGCACGTGTTATTGTTAGAATGGTTACAGGAGATTACATTAACACAGCTAAAGCCATCTCAAAGCAATGTGGTATCCTTAAAGAAGAAGAAGGACATTTCGCTATGTTAGGAGAAGAATTTGCAAAGAAATCAAAACTCGAATTAATTGATGATTTACCAAACCTTAGAGTTTTAGCACGTAGTTCACCAAGTGATAAATTACGACTTGTTCAATTATTAATGGAATCTGGTGAAGTTGTTGCAGTTACAGGTGATGGTTCTAATGATTCACCAGCACTTAAACAAGCTAATGTTGGTTTATCAATGGGTATGTGTGGTACCGAATTAGCTAAGATGGCATCTGATATAGTTATTTTAGATGATAACTTCAATAGTATCGTATCAGCACTTAAATGGGGAAGATGTATATATGATAATGTACGAAGTTTCTTACAATTCCAATTGACAGTTAACTTTGCAGCATTAATCATTGCATTTGTCGGTTCTTGCGTATTACATAACTCACCACTTAAGACAATTCAATTGTTATGGGTTAACTTAATCATGGATTCATTAGGTGCATTAGCATTAGCTACAAGAGGACCATCCGATGCATTATTAAATCGTCCTCCATATGGTGAATCAGATGGTTTAATCTCTAATGTCTTAGCCAGAAATATTGTTGGACATGTTGTGTATCAAACAATTGTTTTGTTCTTAATATTATTTGGAGATAAATCAATATTTAAGATTAATGAAAGTGATAGTGATATCCAAGAAAGACATGTCTCTACACTTGTATTTAATACATTTGTCTACATGCAAGTATTCAACTTAATTAACGCACGTGTCGCTAATCAAGATATGACTGTATTAGATGGCCTCTTTAGTAACATTTGGTTCATTATCATATTCGTAGGTATCGCTGGTTTACAAGCAATTTTAGTTATATTCGCTAAAAGTGCCTTCTTAACGGTCGACCTAAGTTGGAAAGAATGGTTAATCTCAATTGGTTTAGGGGCTGGCTCTTTAGTGATTGGTGTATTGTTGCGTTTAATCAAGTTACCTGATATGACAGTCGAGAAACTTGAAAAATTAAGAGCTGAAAAGAAAGAAGAAATTAAACGTTTCTATGCTAATGTACCAGGTCAAGATCAATGGAAGATGTCCACACTTAAGAAGAAGAAAGAAGAAAGCGATGACGAGTCAGATTAATTAAATTTAACCTCGAAAAAAGGCCCAAAAATAAATACCGTATTTTAAACTGTCTTTTGTTTGGTTTATGTGAAAAGTGGGAAAAAAGTTAAGCGGAAGCATCTGTCTTTATCTTAAAGCAGTGTGCACTTTCTCCCTGTCTTCTTGGCGGGGGTTTGTTCCCCGCTGTCGGGTGGCTTGACGCCGCTGTTCCAGATCTCTCGGACTATCTCTGAAAATACTTGGTTGACGTTTTCTTTTGTCTTGGCAGATGTCTCGTAGAACTTGCCATGAAGCCTTTCAGCAAGGTCTTTGCCTTCTTGAGTTTGAACTTCTCTTTGATTCTCTAAATCACATTTATTACCGCATATTACTAATGGAACTGAAGACACATTCTTGGTGGTTAAAAGATCTTCATATATTTCGGAAACTCTGTCAAATGAATGATGGTCATCAATAGAGTAAATTAATAAAAATCCTTGGCCTGCACGAAGTGATGTTTGACGAAGATGATCAATTGTCTCCATTCCTGCAGTGTCCAATATTTCAACTTGGATTGACTTATTATCTACAACAAAAGTTTTTTTGTGGTTTTCTTCAATCGTTGGCTCATAATCCACAACAAACTCCCCTTTTACAAACTGGATGGAGAGAGCGCTCTTGCCAACACCACCAGTTCCTAAAACTACAATTTTGTAGATCGTGCTCATAAGTGATCAGAATCAAACCGTTTATTCGTCCCAATTTGTGTAGACAATTTGAATAAAGAAAAGAGGTTAGTTATTCCCATTGTTCGGCGGTTGACAAACACGCTTCGGCCATACAAAAAGTTGGTTTGAAAGGAGCCTCCCCAGATGAAATTAGGTTTCGTCTTTTTTTTTTTTTTTTTGACTTTTATTCCATTTTTTTTTAAACAAAAGGATTTGGTTATTCATTATTTTTTGTAATTTATTTTAATCAAATTAAATAATAATAAAATCTGTTTATTATATACATTAGTTAAAACCGAATAAGAGTGTATGAAACAAAATATCTAAAGAAAATACATGATATGTGCTTAAATTCTTTCTGGAAATAATGAACCATCTGATGGACCAAGAAATCCAAAAGCTATAAGAAATATATCAATCATATAAACTGCGCCAAAACCACCAAAGGTAAGTAACTTGAACACACCACTAATTCCATAGCCTAAATAAAATCTATCAATGCCAAATCCACCAAAAAATATGCTTAACACTAATGCTGTTGTCATCGATAGTTTTGACCTTAAACATTTGGCCCTTTTTTCAAAGATTGATGAACCCATACAATATACATTTGAATAACATTTCGTTGTAAAAAATCCCATTGAAGGAATACAATTAGTCAAAGGCTTACATGTAGTTTGGTTTGTTGGAACCATAAAGCAATAACGACATGAAACATTCGAAATAATAAAATTTCGTTCACCTGTACAAATTGTACTATGAAAAACTGTACAATTCAAATCTACTATTTCATCAAGCATACAAGCTTTAGGTTGACATATCATTTGATTTGGGCTTGCATCAGTACAATTTATCGCAAAAGATAAAGAAAGAAGAATGCAAAGCATTTGTTTTCATATCACATTTCGTAGGTTGGTTTTGACGGTTTTGTATTTATAAATGATCACTTTTCTAACTTTGTTCTTCCTTCAGACTCAAAGTATCGAAAAGGCACACCAAAATCATGTTATAAACTTATATGAAGCAAACAACTCAACATCTGAAAATTCATCCATTCAATCAGAAAATATATTGGATTCTGGTGATGAAATCGCACGTTACGTTTCTGTATCCATTGCAGCACTTCTACTTGTCGTTTCAATTGTGTTTGTGGTTGTTTGGTATAAACAACATCCACAATGCATGAGTAAAGAACCTGATGAACCAATATCGATTGACTCAAATGAAGAGGAAGAAGAAGGCGACGAACCACAACAAGCAAGTGAGTCAACATCCAAAATAACGGCTTAAATATGATTGTTAATTTTCCATTTAATAAAAATAGATCTTAATAAAGAATATATTCTGCTTAAGCTTGTATTCATAATAAAATTATTATATTATTTTATCCGAATAAATTTCATTTTCCTAATGTGTATCGTTTTTTATTTCAATTCGAAGTGAAACGGTTTAGAATTCTCTGATATAATTCATTACAATATTAATATAATGTTGGATATAATGAATATTGTATCTTTAATTTGGGTATTTGCAAAGATATTTAATTTTTTTTAATTCAATATGAATTGATCGATCCGTTCAAATATTTAATGGTTTACAAAATAATCTTGTCCCAAAAATAAATTTTTTATCATTAATATAATAGGTATTTACCAACGAAATTTTATTGATCAAAGTGTTTTCAGATGCAATAAAAATGTCTAGCAAATGACTCTTGAAGATGAAGATCACTTATGTCTAAAATTGCTCTCGTTCATGGGAGGTAATTAATTATTTTGGTTTATAATCCAAAATTGAATTTAACCGTCGATGAAAAAGTCAAGCATTTTTATCACTTTTTTCAATGTTAAGAAATGAGGTAAATGAACATCAGGATACATGGGATATGTTATTATCTATCAAGAATCTGGTTTTTGGTTTGAATGAAGGAAATATTATTCAAACAGCAAATTCAATAATGAGCAAATTTGATAAAAGTCATCCAATTTCTTTTAAATTAATGATCATTAAAATGATACATAAATTGTTAATCCTAAGGATTAATGATTCTGATATATTTATAAAATTTTTAAAAGAAATCAAAATGTTTGAAGAGAACAAATATGGAAACATAAATATTTCTAATTTTTTTGGGAATTTATTTATTAACAAGTCCAAGAAAGAAGCAAAATATTTAGTATATAAATTGATTGAATATAATCTAATCCAACCAGATATTGTAAAAAATGAAAATTTGTACGATATTTCATATTTTATTCAATATTTTTTAGAAGAAGATATTAAACACTATTCTCGATATTTAGAACATGAAATTCTTGAGGATTATGGAGAATTATCAAAGAATGATTGGGAACTTCATAAGCAATTAATCAAAGAAGGACATACTCCAAATAAAATAGCAAAAATTATTCGAAAAGATGAAATAGAAAAACTTCAAGAAATATCATCACAAACAAATTTTAATTTTAACCTGGAAATTGAACCATCGCTTTATGAAAGATGTTCATTTATTAATTATTGGGATGTTACATTAATTGATTATGCAGCATTTTTTGGTTCAGTTAAATGTTTTAAATAATTACTTGTGAATGGCGCAAATATTATAAATGCAGGTAAATATGCAATTGCTGGCGGAAATATTGAAATCATTCATTTATGTGAACAAAATAATGTCTTATTCAGACAAGCGTATCTAACAGCAATTAAATTTCATAAAAATGATATTTTTCATTATATTTATGAAAACAAATTAGATGTAATTGATAATTTGGAAGAATTAGGGAAGAAATGTATTGGATGTTATAATTATGAAATTTATTCATTTTTAAGAGAAAAAGGAATGAAAATAAACGAAGATATTATTAATAAAGCAGCAAAAATTGGTAATTTATATCTTGTTAAATACTTTCTTAAAGAAAACCCAATTCCAAAAAGTATTTTATTATACACTTCAGATTCACAAAACATTGAACTTGTTAAATATATTATTAAAAAAGGAGGAATCGATGTAAATTATAAAAATATTTTTTTGTTTTGTATGAATTTTATTTTAATAATTTTTTATTTAGTAATAATATTTGGAAATTTTTCAAATTATATTGGACAGCACTTATGTTAGCATCTCAAAATTATCATGCAGAAATAGTTAAATTACTTCTTGAGCAAAAAGGTATTGATGCTAATGCTCAAACAATTGATTCATTTTGTTTAATGTTCGTATAAATCAATTCATGTTTTAAAATAATATTTGGAAATCATTTAAAATATTTTCGTCTGTACTTAAATGGGCTTCTAATCATGGTAACATAGATATAGTTAAGTTACTTCTCGAACAAAAAGGTATTGATATTAATGCTAAAGATATTTATTTGTTTTGCTTGATTTTTATTATAGTAGTTTGATGTTTTTTTTAATAACTAAATTTATAAAAATATTTGGTATTTATACATGTAATTTTTGACAGCATTAAGAGAAGCCGTTTCTTTGGGTCACACAAAAACAGTTAAATTACTTCTCGAACAAAAAGGTATTGATATTAATGCTAAAGATATTTATTTGTTTTATTTATTATCTATTTGAATAATTTAATATTTCAAAATAATATTTGGAAATTATTTAAATTATTTAAAACAGCACTTATTGAAGCATCTTATTATGGTCATATAGAAATAGTTCAATTACTTCTTGAACAAGAAGGAATTGATATTAATGCTAAAGATATTTATTTATTTTATTTAATATTTATTTTAAGAATTTGATAATTAAAAATAATATTTGGAAATTATTTCTATTATTTAATACAGCACTTATGAGAGCATCTGATAAAGGTCATACAGAAATAGTTAAATTACTTCTTGAAAAAGAAGGAATTGTTATTAATGATACAGATATTTATTTGTTTTATTTGATGTTTATTTTAATAATTTCTTGTGTCAAAATAATATTTGGAAATCATTTTTATTATCTATATAATTACGATCATCAGTATAAATTTTTGAATCAAAAATAATCGTCTGAATCGTTCACTTCAACTTTTCGAATTGAAATTTATCGTATTTCAGGACACCTTAATACTTCATGAAAGAAAAACAAACCAGAACTTCATCAAAGTCCATTGAAAATGATTTTAACACAGCAAAACATTTTCAGAAGGAAAATAAGAATTCTGAGGCTATCGATTTATACTTATCAATTTTTGATGCATTTGAAATTTCAGTAAAACAAAATGCAGTCTCTAGATTTGATATATACATCATTATTTTTTCTCTCGGTAATATCAGTGAAATATATGAAGAACAAAAAGACCTTAAAAAATCACTTTTTTATCGCAATGCTCAAAGTGGGTTACTACTTATCTTAAAAGAAATCAAATCCAATGACAAATCATACGACTATGGAAATGAAATCTTCAATCCTAAAATTCATGAACATATTGATTTAACTAAATATTCTGATAAATTTCGAGATTTACTGAAAGCAATTCAAAAGGCAAAAGAAGCACCAACGAGGAATGAAGAGAGCCTTGAAGAAATCAAGAAAAAATTTATTGAAGCCAAAAAGAAAGAAGATGAAGAAAAGATCGAAAATCTTGTCAAACAACTTGAAGAAGCTTCAGCAAAACGAGAAATGGAAAGGAAAAAGTCATTCTTTCAACGGAACAAATGTTTTATCCAGTTCTTAATTTTAACATTTGTTATTGGATTTGTTTTTATATCAATAATTTTGTTAAAGAAACACAACAACCGAATTAAAGGAAGCGAAGCAGCAAAAAGACAACTTGAAACATTAAGAAACCTCATGAAAGAGTTTGAAGAAAATTTAAAATTTTAATAATTTTTGATAAATATTTCATGTTTTTAATAATTTGTTTTTCTTCATTTGTTTTATGCATTCGATGTTTAAAGAGTTGAAAAATATCATTAAGAGAAACAATTTTCACAGCTTAAGCATGCTTGTGATTTAAACGGTCTAATAAAAAAATCGATTTTTTTCTTTGATCAAAATTCTTTCTATTCATCAAAATTTAATATATTTAGCAAACATTAACCAAGTGTTTAATCATTAATAATAAAATAAATCCTGCTAACTAATATATTAAAAAATTAATGATTATTGAATTGTTTAATAAAAAAGAATAAAAAATTTATTTAATTTACATGTTTATTTTAATATTTTTATTGTTGTTCTTTTGTTTCTTTGGGTTCTTCCTTAGTTTCTTCTTTAGGTTCTTCCTTTTTCTCTGTATTTTCTGATTTAATTGCAGGTTTTTCTTCATTTTTACTACCAATAGCTTCAATACCACGTCTTAAAGACCATTCATTTTCAAATGCATCAATTTCATCTTCACCAACATTATGCCAAGTTTCTTTAGTTGTTTTCTTACCTTCTTTATCTACAACTTCATCTAATTGAACCCAACGATTACCAATTCGTTTAATTTTAGAAATATAAGTCTTTTCTCCATCATTAGTTTGTTCACGAATTTCTTCGAATTTTTCATTACCATTAAAGTATCTTTGTGATGAATAAGTTCTATAATAATTTTGTGGTCTATAATTTTCAGGCTTTTTAACAATCTTTTGTTGTGTTTCTTTTAATTCTTTCTTAAATTCTTCTTCTTTAGGTTTTTGTTCTTCTTTAGGTTTTTGTTCTTTTTCTTCTTTAGGTTTATCTTGTTCAATCATATTATTAAATTCTTCATCAAATGCATCAGCAAACAAAGAATTTAAACGACGTTCAAGATTATTAAAGTATCTGTTCATCGCATTAAATGGATGATAAATTCTTATTGGTCTATATTCCACGAATGGATCATAAAATGGATCAGTAAAATAACCAAACATAATTAAAAAATGAAATTAAAGTATTGTTAAAGATGATCAGAACAACCAAAAAAGCAAAAGTCACTAAAAAATCGATCTTTATTTAATTATAGATGATAAGCCGAATCATTAGAAACATTTTCATAAGGATTATCGAAATCGTTCAATGGATTTATTGGAGCTAAGGAAATATCTTCTTTTTCTGCATTCATTTGGTTAATATTTTCTTCATTATTAAATGACTCATGTAATTTATTATTATTATCATCATTATAATTATTAATTCTTTTTCTTCTTCTAAAAATAGTTATTGCAACAATAACAGAAATAACTACAAACACAACTATTACTATTGCAGCAATTGCACCACCACTTAATGAAGAAGAATTTTGAGCTTCATCATTACTATCGAATGGACATTCTTTAAATCCTTTTTCGATTGAAAATGTTCCGAATTTATTACTATTATAAGTATCAAGTACAATAACATATGGAGCGTTAACACCCAAAAATGAATTATATGAAATTGTCGGCTCATTAACACCATAATAATAAATACAACTTAAATTATTACATAAATAAAATGCTTCCGAATTAATTTCTTTGACATTTTCACCAATATATATCGTGTATAAAGATGAACATTTTGTAAATGATGATGAATCAATGGTTTTAACATTCGATGGAATCGTAATATTTGTTAAGTTCGAACAACTATAAAATGAGTTTGCTGGAATTGTTTCAAGTTTATTACTTAATGTAAGATTTCGTAATGATGTACAATAACAAAATGAATATTCGCCAATCGTTGTAACTGTATTAGGGATATCAATTGATAATAAATTAATGCATGAATAAAACGAATATGATCCAATGGTTTCAAGTCCTGATGATAATTCGATATGCGATATTCCAATACATACTAAAAATGCATTATTGGATATATAGCGCGTTGTTGATGGTAATATAATTTCTTTAATACTTTCGCAGCCTTCAAATGAATTTTGTTCAATAGTTTCAAGTGTATCAGGAAATGAAATATTATTCAGATTTATACATGATTTAAACGAATATGATCCAATGACTTTAATTCGTTGACCAAAATTAATTATTTGAAGATTTGTATCTCCTTCAAATGAATGATCGCTGATAGTTTCTAAATTATCGCCAAATTTAATATTATTTAACAATGTACATAATGAAAACGAATATGATCCAAGAAATGTGACTGAATTCGGAATTGTTATTTCTTGAAGATTTCCACATTTATAAAATGCATATGCTTCAACCTTCGTAAGATTATCGCCAAATTTGATGTTACTTAATGATGTACATTCCGAAAATGAAGAATAGCCAATGGTCTGAAGTGAATTTGGAAATGTGATACTTTCTAAACTTGTGCATAATTGAAATGCACATGAGTCAATGATTGTCAACTTATTTGCAAGATTTATTGTACTGAGTGATGAACATTTATAAAATGCATACTCACCAATTTTAGTTGCGCCTTCTTTGATAGTAACAGATATTAAAGATGTGAAAGATCTGAATGTATTTGCATTGATTTGAGAGACACCTTTGCCAATAGTAAGATTTGCTAATGATGAACATCCACTGAATAAATTGGAATTTATTCGTGTGATGCCATCACCAACAACAACAGTACTTAAACTAGTGCAGTCTAAAAATATCGTATCTCCAAGTGTAGTAACACTATTTGGAATAATAATTTCTCGAATTCCTTTACATTCTTGAAATACATTATTCGAAATAGTTTCAAGTCCTTCATTAAGTTGAATATTTATCAATGAAGAACATTTACTAAATGAAAATTCTCCAAGAATTTTAACTGATGTTGGTAATATAATTTCTTCAATACTTTCACATCCTTCAAATGAATGATCGCTAATAGTCTCTAAATTATCGCCAAATTTAATATTATTTAACAATGTACATAATGAAAACGAATATGATCCAAGAAATGTGACTGAATTCGGAATTGTTATTTCTTGAAGATTTCCACATTTATAAAATGCATATGATGAAATATTATTCAAATTATCACCAAATTGAATATCATTTAATGATGTGCATTCTGAAAATGATCGTTCGCCAATAATTTGAAGTGAATTTGGAAATGTGATACTTTCTAAACTTGTACAAAATTCAAATGATGATTTACCAATTAATGTTGCTCCTTTGATTGTAACAGATGTTAATGTTGAAAATGATTTAAATGTTTCATCTTCAATAGTTGTGACGCCTTTGCCAATAGTAAGATTTGCTAATGATGAACATCCACTGAATAAATTGGAATTAATTCGTGTGATGCCATCATCAACAACAACAATACTTAAACTAGTGCAGTCTAAAAATATCGTATCTCCAAGTGTAGTAACACTATTTGGAATAATAATTTCTCGAATTCCTTTACATTCTTGAAATGCATTATTTGAAATAGTTTCAAGTCCTTCATTAAGTTGAATATTTATCAATGAAGAACATTTACTAAATGAAAATTCTCCAAGAATTTTTAACTGATGTTGGTAATATAATTTCTTTAATACTTTCGCAGCCTTCAAATGAATTTTGTTCAATAGTTTCAAGTGTATCAGGAAATGAAATATTATTCAGATTTATACATGATTTAAACGAATATGATCCAATGACTTTAATTCGTTGACCAAAATTAATTATTTGAAGATTTGTATCTCCTTCAAATGAATGATCGCTAATAGTTTCTAAATTATCGCCAAATTTAATATTATTTAACGATGTACATAATGAAAACGAATATGATCCAAGAAATGTGACTGAATTCGAATTGTTATTTCTTGAAGATTTTCACATTTATAAAATGCATATGATGAAATATTATTCAAATTATCACCAAATTGAATATCATTTAATGATGTGCATTCTGAAAATGATCGTTCGCCAATGATTTGAAGTGAATTTGGAAATGTGATACTTTCTAAACTTGTACATAATTCAAATGCGCAATATTCAATTGTTATTAATTTGTCTGAAAGATTTATTATCTTTAATGAAGCACATTGTGAAAATGATGATTTACCAATTAATTTTGCTCCTTTGATTGTAACAGATGTTAATGTTGAAAATGATTTAAATGTTTCATCTTCAATAGTTGTGACGCCTTTGCCAATAGTAAGATTTGCTAATGATGAACATCCACTGAATAAATTGGAATTAATTCGTGTGATGCCATCATCAACAACAACAATACTTAAACTAGTGCAGTCTAAAAATATCGTATCTCCAAGTGTAGTAACACTATTTGGAATAATAATTTCTCGAATTCCTTTACATTCTTGAAATGCATTATTTGAAATAGTTTCAAGTCCTTCATTAAGTTGAATATTTATCAATGAAGAACATTTACTAAATGAAAATTCTCCAAGAATTTTAACTGATGTTGGTAATATAATTTCTTTAATACTTTCGCAGCCTTCAAATGAATTTTGTTCAATAGTTTCAAGTGTATCAGGAAATGAAATATTATTCAGATTTATACATGATTTAAACGAATATGATCCAATGACTTTAATTCGTTGACCAAAATTAATTATTTGAAGATTTGTATCTCCTTCAAATGAATGATCGCTAATAGTTTCTAAATTATCGCCAAATTTAATATTATTTAACGATGTACATAATGAAAACGAATATGATCCAAGAAATGTGACTGAATTCGGAATTGTTATTTCTTGAAGATTTTCACATTTATAAAATGCATATGATGAAATATTATTCAAATTATCACCAAATTGAATATCATTTAATGATGTGCATTCTGAAAATGATCGTTCGCCAATGATTTGAAGTGAATTTGGAAATGTGATACTTTCTAAACTTGTACAAAATTCAAATGATGATTTACCAATTGAAGTCATTCCTTCACGAATCGTAATGAATTTTAATGTTGTAAATGATTTAAATGTTTCATCTTCAATAGTTGTGACGCCTTTGCCAATAGTAAGATTTGCTAATGATGAACATCCACTGAATAAATTGGAATTAATTCGTGTGATGCCATCACCAACAACAACAATACTTAAACTAGTGCAGTCTAAAAAATATCGTATCTCCAAGTGTAGTAACACTATTTGGAATAATAATTTCTCGAATTCCTTTACATTCTTGAAATGCATTATTTGAAATAGTTTCAAGTCCTTCATTAAGTTGAATATTTATCAATGAAGAACATTTACTAAATGAAAATTCTCCAAGAATTTTAACTGATGTTGGTAATATAATTTCTTCAATACTTTCACATCCTTCAAATGAATGATCGCTAATAGTCTCTAAATTATCGCCAAATTTAATATTATTTAACAATGTACATAATGAAAACGAATATGATCCAAGAAATGTGACTGAATTCGGAATTGTTATTTCTTGAAGATTTCCACATTTATAAAATGCATATGATGAAATATTATTCAAATTATCACCAAATTGAATATCATTTAATGATGTACATTCTGAAAATGATGATTTACCAATTAATGTTGCTCCTTTGATTGTAACAGATGTTAATGTTGAAAATGATTTAAATGTTTCATCTTCAATAGTTGTGACACCTTTGCCAATAGTAAGATTTGCTAATGATGAACATCCACTGAATAAATTGGAATTAATTCGTGTGATGCCATCACCAACAACAACAATACTTAAACTAGTGCAGTCTAAAAATATCGTATCTCCAAGTGTAGTAACACTATTTGGAATAATAATTTCTCGAATTCCTTTACATTCTTGAAATACATTATTTGAAATAGTTTCAAGTCCTTCATTAAGTTGAATATTTATCAATGAAGAACATTTACTAAATGAAAATTCTCCAAGAATTTTAACTGATGTTGGTAATATAATTTCTTTAATACTTTCACATCCTTCAAATGAATGATCGCTAATAGTCTCTAAATTATCGCCAAAATTCACATTAACTAATAATGAGCATTCTGAAAACGAATATGATCCAATGACTTTAATTCGTTGACCAAAATTAATTATTTGAAGATTTGTATCTCCTTCAAATGAATGATCGCTGATAGTTTCTAAATTATCGCCAAATTTAATATTATTTAACAATGTACATAATGAAAACGAATATGATCCAAGAAATGTGACTGAATTCGGAATTGTTATTTCTTGAAGATTTTCACATTTATAAAATGCATATGATGAAATATTATTCAAATTATCACCAAATTGAATATCATTTAATGATGTGCATTCTGAAAATGATCGTTCGCCAATGATTTGAAGTGAATTTGGAAATGTGATACTTTCTAAACTTGTACAAAATTCAAATGATGATTTACCAATTAATTTTGCTCCTTTGATTGTAACAGATGTTAATGTTGAAAATGATTTAAATGTTTCATCTTCAATAGTTGTGACGCCTTTGCCAATAGTAAGATTTGTTAATGATGAACATCCACTGAATAAATTGGAATTAATTCGTGTGATGCCATCACCAACAACAACAGTACTTAAACTAGTGCAGTCTAAAAATATCGTATCTCCAAGTGTAGTAACACTATTTGGAATAATAATTTCTCGAATTCCTTTACATTCTTGAAATGCATTATTTGAAATAGTTTCAAGTCCTTCATTAAGTTGAATATTTATCAATGAAGAACATTTACTAAATGAAAATTCTCCAAGAATTTTAACTGATGTTGGTAATATAATTTCTTTAATACTTTCACATCCTTCAAATGAATGATCGCTAATAGTCTCTAAATTATCGCCAAATTTAATATTATTTAACGATGTACATTGATAAAATGCATAAGTATCAATTAAAGTCACAGCTTTTAATGTAACAGTTATTAAAGAAGTAAATTCTCTAAATAAACCTGAGCTGATTTGTGTTATCCCTTTTCCAATTGTTAGATTTGCTAATGATGAACATCCATTAAACAAAGTTGAAGAAATTTGTGTAATTTTATCACCAATAACAACTGTTGCCAAACTAGTACATTTTGAAAACGGCGTATTTTCAAGTGTTGTTACAGTATTTGGGATAATAATTTCGACCAAATTCGAGCATTCTGTAAAAGCATTTGCTGATATTGTTTCAAGTCCTTCACTAAGTTCAATATTAGTTAAAGCAGTACATCCATAAAATGCATATTTTTCAATTGTAATAACCGAACTTGGGATTTTGATATTTAATAAATTTATACAATTCGAAAATGTATACGAAGGAATAGTGTTTAAACCTTCATTGATTGTCACCGATAATAAATTTTCGCAATAACGAAATACTTCGATACCAAATGTATCAATATTTGCTTCAATTACTAATTTTGTTAAACCTGTACATGAATGAAATGCTTGATTACCAATAGTTTTAACTGAACTTGGAATTGTTATTTCATTTAATTTACTTTGTTTGAATGCATATTGACTAATAGATGTAAGTGTTTTAGGTAATGTTATATCTGTTAACAATGAACAACCAGAAAACGCATAACTTCCAATTGTATCAACTTTTTCTCCCATTTTAACTGATTTCAAACTTGTGTCGCCTTCAAATGCGCGATAATCTATTGTTCTAACACCATTACCAATTATAACACTTTCTAACTTCGTACATTGATAAAATACATATTGTCCAATAGTAGTAACATAATCAGGAATAGAAATAGACAACAAACTCTCACATTCTGCAAATACATAAGTAGAAAATGTGGTTAATTCATTTCCTAAATAAGCTGTTTTTAAATTAGTGCACCCTCTAAATGCTGCTTCCCCAATAGATGTAATAGAGTCAGGTGTTATAATAGAAAGCAAATTCGAACAATAACGAAAAGCTTGCGAATCAATAGATGTTAATGTGCTTCCTTCTTCAAAAATAACATTTTTTAGTGACGTGCATTGATAAAATGCATTTCGACCAATTGATTTAACTTTGCTCGGAATGTTAATGTTTTCTAATGATTTGCATTGGTAAAATGCATATGTATCAATTATGGTAACACTTTGACCTATTGTAACTGAAACTAAATTAGTACACCCATAAAATAAATTTGTAAGAATACTTTCTACTATGCTTCCAATGACAATAGAGGTTAACCCATCACATTTATAAAAAACGGAAGTGCCAAGCGTAGTTAATGTATCAGGAAGTGAAACCTCAGAAAGAAGTGCACAATTACGAAACGCATAATTGTCAATTCTAGTTAAACTACTTTCAGCCAAAAAAACAATAGTTTCTAAATTGGAACAAGCATCAAAAGCATATGTTTTAATTGTTTGAACTGAATTCCCGATTGTAACTTTGTTCAATAGTTTCCAACCATAAAATGCATTTGAGCCAATTGTAATTACGCCATCGCCAAGAGTGAGATATCTGGTTGTTTCTTTGTTTGCTATGTAATCATTTTGTGAAATAGTTTCTTTGTCCGTGATTACAAGTGTATCATCGCAATTTGCAACGTGGAACAAAACAAAAGCAAGCAAAAACATTTGGATGCGTGCAACAACAGAAAAATTTTAACGGTTATACATGTTGTATTCTGAACGTTTATAACAATAACCCATTATATTAATTCAATTTTCTAAAGATAAACGGTTGTTTGTTGTTAGGAGATTATTCAGCTAGTGTCACTTTTTTGTGATATTTATAGCATTTACTGAATATTAATTTGCTCGTATACATATTTTTTATATAAAGAATTGTGATCCAAATTTGTCAAAATTGATTTTTTTTTATTAATTGATTTTTTATTAAATTGAAATGATGTTTTTATCAAAAAATCTATGTTTTATATATTTGTAATTTTATTTTTATCATAAATTGTGATTGTTTAAATATTTTCAACATCAACATGAAAACCTTATTGTTCAAATAATTTAACTATTTCTGTATTATCTCTTTCTTTTGCTAACATTAGTGCTGTTTTATGAATTTTAAGAAATTTCCTTATAAAATTTTGAAAAATCAATAAAATAAAAGAAATTTTATATAAAATTAATAAAAATCTTTGGCATTAATGTCAATTCCTTTTTGTTCAAGAAGTAATTGAACTATTTCTGGAAAACCATTCCCAGCTGCTATAATAAGTGGTGTTGCTTATAATTTAAATATATATCGAATATTATGTAAAAATATTAAATCATAAAAATAAATTATAAATAAAATAAATAAAAATCTTTGGCATTAATATCAATTCCTTTTTGCTGAAGGAGTAATTTAACTATTTCTGTCTTACCAATACATGAAGCATTTGTTAATGCATTCCAAAATATTATAAATAATTTCCAAATATTATTTTGAATTTTGCAATTAATATGAGAAAAATCGTATGGAATAAATGTATATCTACAACATTGATATCAATTCCTTTTTGTTCAAGAAGCAATTTAACTATTTCTATATCACTTTCAATTGCAAGAATAAGTGCTGTTTGAAAAAAATTGAATGATTTCCGAATATTATTTTGAAAAATAATATTATTAAAATAAATATTAAATAGATTTAATATATATCTTCAGCATTAATATTAACTTTTTCATGTCTAAGAAGTAATTTAACGATTTCTGTTTTACCTTTTGAAGATGCGATCATTAGAGCTGTCCAAAATATTTTGAAAAATTTCCAAAAATTATCTTAAAGCATTAAATGGTTAATATAAATTTTATCTTTGGCATTGATATCAATTTTTTCATGTTCCAGAAGTAATTTAACTATTTCTGTTTTCCCGTATGAAGAAGCAAACATAAGTGCTGTTCCAAATATTTCAAATAATTTCCAAATGATATTCAGAAACATTAAATAAGTCATATAAATTTTATCTTTGGTATTAACATCAATTTCTTTTTGCTCAAGAAGTAATTTAATGATTTTTATATTATCTTTTATGATTGCAATTATAAGTGGTGTTATATAAAATCAAATCAAATACAAATTAATTTTTTGAAACATTAAATGTCTAATATAAATTTTATCTTTTGCATTAATATCAATTTCTTTTTGTTTAAGAAGTAATTTAATGATTTTTATATTACCAAATTTAGTTGCAATTATAAGTGGTGTATCATATAATTTCAAATAATTTCCAAATATTATTATGAATTAATGAAATATTAAAACAAATTTTTTGTAAAACAAAAAAATATCTTTAACATTCACATCAATTTCTTTTTGTTCAAGAAGAAATTTAACTATATCTATGTGATTTGTTTTAATTGCATAAATTAGTGACGTATAAAATATTTTAAATAATTTCCAAAAACAATTTAGAAATATTCAATATTATAATTAAATTTCAAATATAATGAATAAATATCTTTAGCATTAATATCAATTTTTTCTTGTGCAAGAAGTATTTTAATGATATCAAGATAATTATTTCGAGTTGCTATCATAAGTAATGTATTATATTATTTAAATAATTTCCAAATATAGTTTTTAAATATCAAATTATTAAATTAAATTTTAAATAATATAAATAAATATATTTTATAATAATATCAATTTCCTCTTGTTCAAGAAGTAATTTAACTATTTCTATGTAACCTTTTACAATTGCAATAATAAGTGCTGTTTGAAATAATTTAAATAATTTCCAAATATTATTTTAATACTAAAAATTATTAAAAGAAATATTAAATGAAACAAATAAATATCAGTAGCATTAATATTAATTCCTTCTTGATCAAGAAGTAATTTAACTATTTCTATATTACCATTTTCAGATGCTAAGAAAAGTGCAGTTTGAAATGTTTTGATTAATTTCCAAATATCATCTTAAGACATTAAGAAATTAAATTAAACTTCACACAAAACACATAAATATTTTGAGCATTAACATCAATTCCTTTTTGTTTAAGAAGAAATTTTGTAATTTTAGGACATTCATTTCGAGATGCAATTATAAGTGCAGTGTCAAATTATTAAAACAATTTCCAAATATTATTTTGATATCATATATAAAAACAATAAATATATTTTGCATTGATATCAAAACATTTTTGTTTGATAAAATATTTTACTAATTCAATATTTCCTGATTTTACAGATGACACTAAAATCGATTTTGGAAAGTTATTTCCTTCTTTTAACTCTTCAATAAGATTTACATTTCCATTAACAACTAAGTTATGCATCAATTTATCATTAAGTTTATTTCCTTCTTTAATAAAGAACGAAAAAATTTCGTAATTACTATGAATTATAGATAATTTTATGAATTTTGTTATGCATTGAAATTTAATTTTATTATAAATATAATGAAATATATCATTTCGGTGAAAAATAATTGCAGTTTTACATAATATAACATTACATATTTTTTTATCAAATCCATGATTATGTTCACAAAGATGAAGAATTTCTATGTTTCCCCCAGCAACTGCAAAAATAACTGTACTTGTAGTATTTGCACCATTCATAAGTAAATATTTAAAACAATTAATTGATCCAAAAAATGCTGCATAATCAATTAATGTAACATCTTCTTCATTTATATAAGAACATCGCTCATAAAGCGATGGTTCAATAATTTGATTAAAATCAAATTTTGTTTGTGATGATATTTCTTGAAGTTTTTCTATTTCATCATTACGAATTATTTTTGCAATTTCATTTGGATTATGTCCTTCTTTAATTAATTTCTTATGAAGTTCCCAATTGTTCTTTGAAAGTTCAGAATAATTATCAATGAGATATAACCAAATTGGATTGATATTTTTAGCAAAAAAATAGTCTTTACTTGGTTTTTGATTTATAATTTCCTTAATTTCTTTTTCGCTTTTGTAATGAATCCAATATAATGAATTTTTATTTTCGATAACTTTTAATGAAATAATATTCTCTTCAATCATTTTTTCAAGAAGATAATTACCTCCTGTTTGCGAAAAGATATTGGTTAAAAGGTATGTAAAAATATCAAAAATATTTATATTGTTTTTGTTAATGTGTTTACCAATTTCTGATAAAAAGTGTAGAAGGATATTTGTATCACATCCGCGAGAATAATATAAAGAATAAATAATTCTACAAATAAGAAAACAAAAAGAAAATGGGTAATTACCATCAAATAATGACATGATTGATTGAACTGTGAATTCTATATTTTCTTGTTTTAAATTAAAAATCAAGTTTTCAAAAAGTAATACTGTGTTGGAGTATGACATTAATATTTTCCTCAACGGTTAAAAGTGGACAATTTTTAGCTTCCAATGGTCAAATTTTTGTGGTCAGAAATGTAAGTAATTTTTTTCTTGTTTTTGCATATAAGAAAATGGTGAAATTAGACATGCAACAATCGATCACAAACCTGACGACAAAAATGAGATAAAACGAATATTAAAAGAAGGAGGTAAAGTTTTAAAAGGAAGATTTAGCGGAACACTATCAATTGCACGATGCTTAGGCGATTTCTATATACCTGGAATAGGTAGAACACCAACAACAGTGAAATTGGAGTTAACACATGAAGATAAATGGCTGATTTTGGGATGCGACGGATTATTCGATTTGATTACTAATGAAGAAATTGCTAAAATTGCAATGAAGCCTGATAATCCGACAGAATTGGCTACCGGTTTGAGAATTATAGCATACCATAGATATAGCCCTGATAATATATCGGTAATTGCGGTGGATTTGCTAAAGAAAAAACGATTCAATGTATTTGAATGTGTACAAAATTTTTTTTTTGTTTCTATTATATATATATTTAATCTTTAATGATAAAATATTTGTTTATTATTGAGTATTCGAAACTCAACGCAGTCTATCAAAGCATATGATTATTTATAATTAATGAATAAACTTATTTACTAGCACACAATATTTTTGTATTCTGTTAACGTTTCAACAACTTTATTAACTCTTAATAACTTCAATTTTGAAATTTCTTTTTGTTTGCTTTGCTCATCAGACAACGCGAAGCTTATTCTTGTATGAATCCGATTCTAAATATTCAATTGTGAAATTGTTAGCGGAAATGAATTTATGATTTATGTATTTCTTGGTTGATTCAGTACATAATGATAACGAATTATTAGTTCAAGCAAGCTTAATCCAGTTGGCAAAAAAAAAAACGCGGCCGTTTAGAGGTGCTCAACCCAAAACTTGCAATCAAAATTCAATACATCATTTGAGCGTTTTTCTTACATAAGTCCTTTGTTGATGTAGTGCGATATCACTTTCTTTCATCCTTTTGATGTTTTGGCAATTGAAATGAGGGAACTTTCTGTCACTTTTCAATAAAAACTTTACGTTTTCAGCTTTGTAAACAGCTTCCGATCGCAAAAACAACAAAACATGCATCAACAAAAGTTACACCAATGATTAACGAAAACGCGGCTCGGTTGAAACTCTCTGTATCGTTTTTGACTGATTTATTAGCAAGTTTCCCAAGTTTTCTCGCAAATGTGTTCTTTCTTTCTGGTTTTACCCATGTGTTTCTTTTGCTTATGACAAACCTCTTCAAAAAATTCAGGTTCAAAGATTTTTAATGATAAATTATCTATTTCTCAAACTCTCAAACATTCCCCTTATTTCACTTTAGAATCCAAAGGGCATACATATTTACCATTTTCAGCCCATAACAAGGAGTGTGTATCAATTAAAGTCACAAAATTTATTATGCTAAAAATGAATGAATCGAATCCATTAAATATCATCACTGAAGAAAATCAGCATCATTCCTCTTTAGTAACGTTACCGATATCATATGTTAAGCATTATTTCAAATTCTTTTCTTTGACATTTAATCATTTTTCATTAAAAGCTCATTTACCAATTTCAATGAAAAATAATTTCATGAAGAAAATGTTCAAATTCAATGAAAATGCTCAATTTCTAATGTATAACTTTTTTGTTTTGGGATTTTTTTTATTTTATGAAATCAGATTTTTAATGAAAAAATTGAAAGCAAATGAAAAGAAAATTCAGGAAAATATTTTAATTTTTGTTATGTTTTTCATAAACTCTTATCAAATATATGATGAAGATAATTTAACACTTACAATCATAAATTCAAATGAATTTAATGAAATTTCTCAATATCAAAACATAACAAAATATATAATTATCAGTGAAAATATATATGAAATTCCAAATGATGCATTTTCAGAATGGCCTTCAGTTGTTTCAGTTGATTTTGGTAATTCAGTCACAAATATTGGAAGTTATTCATTTTCGTCATGTTTTAATTTAGAAACGATTATAATTGGAGAAAATGTTACAGAAATTGGTGGTGGAGCATTTTCAATGTGTTCAACAATCAAAAACATTACAATTCCAAATTCAGTTACAACAATTGGAAATTCAGCAATTTCATTATGTTCTAATTTAAGGATATTAACACTTGGATATGGAATCAGAGAAATTGGGAATTCAGCATTTGGGAATTGTTATAATCTTGAATGCATTTATTATTATGGATATTCAGAACCAGAAATTGGAGTAAATGCATTTTATAATGTATCAACAAGTGTTATCACATATCCAACATATGTAGGAAGTAAATTTGGACATTTAGATGTTTCCAAAGAAAACGCAGAAGGAATCTGCAATCCACTTCCAACGCATTCATTTAGTCAGTCGAATACATTTACTGGATCACTTCAAAGTGATATTTCATTATCATTATCATTTTCATATACATTAACAATTACATTATCAATTACACATTCATTAACTATTTATGAAACAAAAACGAAAACATTTTCATTATATATCAATAATTCGACATTTTCATATATTGAAACAGAATTTATTTATTACAATTATACGATTGTTATATATTCGACTTATTATAATTATTATTCCAATTTTTTTACAATGTTTTACACTGATAATAATGATAATAATAATCAAAATAAAGACAATAAAACAACAATTATTGTCATTTCTGTTTGTGTAATTGTTATAGTAATAGTCATTATCATATTATTAATTATATTATTGAAACATATTTGAAATAAAAAAGAAGAAATTTATGAAAATGATAAATCAGAACAAAATGAAAACGAAACGACGAATACATTTACAACAGGAATAAGTAACATAAATATTGAAGAAGATCCATTTGCTGAAGATTTTCAAGAAGAAAAATTCATTGAACAAATATAATTTTCAATATTAGATATTTGTAAATTTTGTAATGATAATTATAAATATTATATGAGTCTTATATTATATGAAATCAAATATTTCGATGATACATAACATTAATGCATGACATCATGTTAATATTAACTTTAAAATTTTTATAATGATATCAAATGGATATGATCAAATATATTTAATACATTCAATACGATGAATAATGAGGTATAAACACCAAAGAACATATGGATTGTTTACATCACAGACTATAACTTTCACACTTACACTTAATTAACATGGAACTCATTATCAATCAATAAAAAATTAAGTGCCAATGGTAAAATAACATATTTAAATTTAAAAAGTAAAGCGAAAGTAATAAATCAATTCATAAATAATGAAGAAAATTAATGAGTTCAATATAAACAAAAAATTAATACTACAAAATAAAAATGAAAATAAATTTAAAAATGTTTATTTATTGTAAAATTATTTTTGAAATGAGTGTTAAGAAGCACAAAACCATAATGTAATTTTAATTTATTTTTTTGAGGCTAACTAAATGTCTTAATACACCTATTATATTTGAATCAATATTTTATGGTTATCAACTGAATCTTTGTTTTGAAACATTTATTAGACCGCCAAAATTTATTATCATTCTGCAACCTGAAACTCATTACATCGCACACCTGATTTGGTCTATTATACCTGATTTAAATATGATCTTTCACATTTGATTTGATCTTTCACATTTGATTCGATATCTCAAATATATATTTCAATGAATAAAAAATTATTTTTTATTTTTTTATTTTTTTATTTTTTATTTTTATTCATTGTAACCATTATACAAATTCTATACCAGCAAATTTATAACTTTTGATTCTCCATAAAGCTAACTGCTGGACATTACCAATATCTACATTTGTACCATTTTCGATAACGAAACTTATTATGGAATGCTTTTTTTCATTCCACATACTTTTTTTAATAATATTTTTGATGAAATATATAAAATCCCATGCAAATTGTGAACTTGGAGAATTTCGTATCACTGGAGCTTTTTTTTTACGTATAACTTCAGTATGACCATTATTATTTTTGTTTTTATCACTCCAATTTTCAGGGAGTGGTTCATTAATAATCTGAGTTTCTACAATATTTGTTAATTATCACATTATCAACAATTTCCAAATAATCTAATATAAAATTTTCAAATTTATTGCAGAAACCTACAATCGTATGTTTACATGGGGTATGCTTATTTTGATATAATTTGGAGTAAAATTCATACTTTCCACAAGTACAATTCCTTAATAATTTTTGTTCATTACTAGAATTCTTTTCTAATTTATTTATAAATTTAATGAAGTTTTTGCCGTGCCATTAATTTCTTGAATTAAATCTATTCCACAATACATTTTTAACATTCTTTAATTTTTCTATAGAAGAATATTTAAATGGAATTGTTGAATTAATATGACTATAAATCGATTTTTAAGAATTAGTAGTGGTAGGACATTCAGGTCTTAACCATTTTGCTTACCTATCAATATTATGTATGAAATCTGATTCTTTCACACCCAAAACCATTAAAAAATTTTGAAATTTTTCATTATCGAAATTTTTCCGAATTTCCGAATTCAAAATTATTTGTAATTCATTCTTAATGATATCAGTGATCATTTGAATTTAATATTGATTAAAAGTATTAATAATTCTTGAAATCCAATTTCCAATCATACTTGCAGAACCAAATTTTTCTATATAATGGCGATGGAAATATTTAATATTTAAATTATTATTCTCAATAAATTTTTGGATAGCAGAACCAATATCTGCTAAAAAAATATTGTTCTTGATAAAACGATTTACATTGATATCAAAATTTCTACAGCAATTTATCAAATGATTCCATAATCTCCCATAAGAATTTGATGTTTCGGTAGGAAAAATAGACAAACCTATAGGAATTGATTCATTATTGTCTATATAGACAATGTATAAGGCTTTATAGCCTTAAATGTAACATTAATCATAAAACAATTGTAATTAAGGCTATATAATGTAGAAGCTGCCCAAGGAAAAATCCAAGATAATCCGAGAACGTAGTCAGTCTCATTAATTTGTAATAATTATCTTGATGGCATTTTTGTTAAATATATAATAATTGAACCTTCATAATTATTTATAAAATAATCAATAAAATTATTTTGAAGATATTTATCATGTTTTCTAATTGATTGTAAAATATATTGATCAACATATAAATATAAAAATCGACTATTAATGTATTGATTAATTTTATGAAATTTTTTATCAATAACAACATAGAGATGTGTTTGAGATAATTTTTTATTTACAAAAATTTCATTTTCTGTAAAGTTTAATATAACAAAGTTGTTTTCTTGTGTCCAACTAAGTTCATAATATTTCTCATTCAAAAACATAATGTGTGAAGAAAAATCATTATTAACAAATAAATGGAATACTAAAGTATTGTGATAATGAAGATTAATTCGATATTAAAAATGACTTTTTTGTGATTTTTTGATCTCACAAAAACAATCATTCGGAAGATAATAGAAAAAGGATGCATAATTAATCACTTTGTTGTTGGGTAATACTATAAATTCTTGTAATGCTCTACTTTTATAATATTGTAACGAATTAATAACTAATTTTGGCATGTAAACTATTTCCAAAAAAAGGAAAGCACGATACCTCACAATTTTTTCAATTTTCCAATTGAGTATAATCGTACTTCACAATTTTTTTCTTCATAAACTAGTCATTTGCTTTCCTTTTTCTCGAGAAAATCGGTTTTTACTGTTTATTCAGTTTTTCAATAGTGTAAGCAATTTGCCATTGTCCTTTAAAATTTTGTAGCGATATTCACATTGTCCAGATGTTCGGGTATTTCCAAAAATCAGTGGTACTTTAGACCATTCTTTTCCATTCTCTAGAACGAATTGGCATAGCAATTTGTCCTCTTCATCTGTCCATTTGCGGATTGCTGCTCTTTGCTTGTTTCTCAGATCTAGAACTGCTCTAGCATTAGGGTCGAATCTTTCAGAATCATTGATGCTTAAATCAAATTTCAAAAAAAGTTGTGCATCATCAATAATTTGAAGCTTATTTTCACATTGGGGTATGGGCCCATTAAAAGGGAAAGTATTTCTTCTGATATATTCATTTATGCACATTCCTCCATTTAAAATACAATACTTAAGTCTTGAATTAAATTGTCTAGTTAAAGCATTTACCTGTTCCATTGTAAGTATATTATTCCACCAATGACGGCATAAATTTATCATTTCATCGATCGTTTGTGCTTCTGATTGTTTGGATAACCATTCTTTAAGCATTGCCCATACTACTTCTATTGGATTCAAGTCTGGACTGTTTGCAGGCCAGATACCAAGTAAGTTGATTCGTTTTCTTAACCATAACATTGTTTCTTTTGCCACATGAGAAGGAGCATTGTCTTGCATAAAATAATATTCATCTTTTCTGTTCAAGATTCCAAGTAGTTGAAGATTATGACAGTACTGCTCAGCATCAATTTCCACTGAAGAGACAACAAACTCTGACTTATAATTTATACCAATTGCACCGAAAATCATGATTTTTTTTGGCTGTTTTGTTTCATTCACATAAATATTTTCATTTGTACTGCCATGTTTTCTCCATAAATATGAATTATCTGGACAAAATTGGATTTTACACTCATCACTATACGCAATTTTTTCATTTTTTTCCCTCGTTTTGTAACATAGAATAATAAGCGAAAGTAAGTCTTCTATCCAAGCATGCTTGAGTCATTTGAGGTCTCCTTTTGGGTGATTTGAAAATAAACTGTAATTCTTGTCTGATTTTTGCAATAGTTGATTTTTTGATTGATTTTTCTGGACTGCTTATTTGTTGTGAAACTTGCTTGCAAGTTGACCTTGGTGATGAGATGGTTATTTCATAAATTTTTGCTTTATCATTATTATCAATTTTTTGAAGGTCTTTTCCTCTTTTTACAAGAAACTTCTCCGCTTAGCTGATATTCTTTAAGTACTAATGTAATATGCTTTTGTGATGTATTTAGACAATGTTCAATATCGCGATATGTAAATCCGAAACTTCTGATTCTTATAATCGCTTGATTTTTATTTTCATCAGGCATTACTCCTGGGTATTTTTTTTTGAGCAATATTGGCTTTTATTGGATCTTCTAAATAGAATCCTAACAACGACCAGCTTTCCTCCGATTTCTATCGTTCTCTATCGTGCTTTCCATTTTTTGGTACTAGTTTAGATTAAATGACACTTTTTTGATTGAATATCACTTTTTAAAAAGTGAAGTGTCGCGAATTTGAATTAATTCGAGATTCGCTTTGATTTTTTGAATAGCATTGAAAAATTCTCATTTTAATATATTTGTTATAAAATATTGCTTCTCAAATTTGATCTCCATGTTTTACATTTTTCGACATAAATATATTTGAGAATTTATAAAATGTCACCAAATTAATTTTTAATCAGAACGGTCGCCACCAAAAAAATATTGCTCTGTTGATAAATCAGTACACATTAATAATTTTGATCTGTAAATCAAAAAATATCTATAATAATTAATGCTATTTGTTAGGTATTAAATGATTTTAATTTTAATTTTATTTATGATAGATAATCAATTTCACTATTAATTAAAAAGTTGAAAAATATCTTCATCACATATTTTAAAATTATATGATATATTGGAATTTTTCATTAATTTTGATTTATATTCAGTTAATATTAAGTTTTATTCATTTTAAAATCAAAAAATATTGAAAATTGATTTTGAAATATAATAAACAACATAAAGAATAATAAATAAACATGAATTAACTATAAAATTCATTCATGAACATAAGTTGATGCAAACGTGATTGAAAAGCAGTCAAAAAGTTTCAAATGTCAAAATATGTGAATCGACCGTTATGATAGTTGAAGAACTAACGTTTGATAATTTCGTGTAATATTCTCAGATTCATCATTTTGGCTAATGCTGTTCGACACCAAGCATTATTTGTTTAAAGCTTAGTGATTGATGATGGTGATCGATCAATTGATCGAACAACCACCTTAACAAAATTGCATGAAAATTTGTTCTTATGAGTGAACTCCTTTGCATTAATAGTTGCTCAGATGAATTGACCATAACTGTTGATCATTACCCGCAATACACCAATTTTTGGCGACGGTTATGGATCGGCAAAACATTTTCATTGTGAACATGTTCAAAAAGTCCTATCTTAAAAGTGACATTAGTGTAAAATATAATTGAATTGTTTACATTGGTATAAAGTATTGAAAAGGTTGAATGACATTTTGACTTAACAACTTTTTAAATGGATTTTAATCGTTTAATATTTTGCCAGTCGAGTGTAAACTATATAAAAGTGGAGTAATATCGACCGTTTATTTCGGGTTATTACAAAAAAGTTATTTATTTGATCATCCCTATACTACTGAAATTGCTGTATGGAACACGAATGGGAACTACTAATATTCGTCAAAAATTTAATATTTAATTTAAACAAAGAAAATATTGAACAATCTGCAAAATCAATCGTTGACAAATTTAGTAATACTTATCCATTCTCTTTTAATTTACTTATAGTTAGAATTACACAAGCGGCTCTAGTTTTGCGAGAGAAAGAAATTGATTTGTATTTGAATTTTCTCAAAGAAATTCAAAAATTGGAAATGAGCTTTCTAAAAGAAATTGATATTTTTGATATTTACATATATGCACATTTTTATGATAATGAAAATAGGCAAGAATTCTATTATATGATTACTAAAATGATTGAAAGTAATTTAATCGATATGACATCAATCACTATTGAAGAAGGAGTTGAAGAAATTTGTGATACAGTTTAGCAACAATGGATTTCATTCCCAAATATTTCAATTACATCACTTTCTGACACTGCATTTTCATGATGATAATGTATCATTAAATAAATCAAAATATTCTAATTATGATAATGATGGAATTCTTTATAACAAAAACACCGCAGAACTTCATTCATAACCAAATGGTGAAGAAACAATATCATTTCCAAACACTGTCACAACCATTCGATCATTATTTGAAGGATCTTCAATACGAATTAATACAATTCCAGGAACAATTAAAACAATTGAAACAAGAGCATAATATTTATGTTCTGATTTGATTACAGATAATATTGAAGAAGGCGTTTAAACAATTGGAGAAACAGCATCTGTATTATACTTCTTTGCCAAATATTACAATTCCAGGAACAATTAAAACAATTGGATCATAAGCATTTTACACATGCTCTATTTAATATTGAAGAAGTAGTTAAATAAATTTGAATTTACAATTTCAGGGTGTAAATAATCTCAAAAGCATATAATATTATGGTGAAACATAACCAAATGATTTAAAATAATAATTATTTCATATAATATAATCATATGTATATAATGAGATGTTTAATTCATGTCTATTGAAAATCATTAATTTAATAACGATAAAAAATGTTTAATAACATCAAAAACACAGCATTTTAATCACCAAATTCAGCTCTATCACGTTGCGTTCATTATATTATATAAAAGTGTCTTTATAACCATTTAAAGCAGCATCTTTTATGGGTGCTTTTAAATATTGAAACAAAAATTCTGTGTTGAATTGAAAAACTTCAAGAAAACAACGAATTTTTTATTAATTAACCGTGTGATTTTTAACTTTTGTATTGGCCGATGTGTATTTAGTAAAGGTCTGTAAGTATCTTACAAGTTGAACCATGAAAATTCTTCATTTACTGTTCATTTCGAACGTCGCAAAGCAATATAGAGCCGATACAATACCAGGATTTCCATTTTTTGCAACCACCAAAATATCAAATATGAAAAAGAACCTAAGCAAAGAAGGTCTCACTCATACACACAAAGCAAAAGATTCAATCTTTGAAGTTAATATGGAAAATTCTGATATATTTAACAATAATTCTTCTATCGTTAAAACTGGTTTATTCTTAAATTTCATGACTGACAGTAAGTTTCCATCAATAGTACTCCATGATTTTAATGACAAAATAAAATTCCCAGAATCATATTATTCATTTAAACAAAATAAATCCCTTTTAACCAGAATCTTTGTTGAAAACAATATACCAAGACAAGTAATGAATAGATGTTATGTGAATATACCTTTAATCCAGTATAAATTTCTTTGTTTTTTGTTGATGCAAAACGACAAAGACCGACCAAATAAGTTCAATGCTTTTGTTCGTTTAACCACATTTTTTTCAATGATATTGGTAGTTTATGTCAATTTATTTCAGAAAAAATCAGTTTTGAAGAAGTTGTTTTTGTTCAACGATGAAATGAAAGCAAACGAAAAGAAAAAAAGTGAAAATATTTTAATTTTCGGAATGTTTTTCATGAACTCTTATCAAATAATCATGAAGATAGTTTAACACTTACAATCATAAATTCAAATGAATTTAATGAAATTTCTCAATATCAAAACATAACGAAAATTATCATTATCAGTGAAAACATATATGAAATTCCAAGTAATGCATTTTCAGAATGGCCTTCAGTTGTTTCAGTTGATTTTGGTAATTCAGTCACAAATATTGGAAGTTATTCATTTTCGTCATGTTTTAATTTAGAAACGATTATAATTGGAGAAAATGTTACAGAAATTGGTGGTGGAGCATTTTCAATGTGTTCAACAATCAAAAACATTACAATTCCAAATTCAGTTACAACAATTGGAAATTCAGCAATTTCATTATGTTCTAATTTAAGGATATTAACACTTGGATATGGAATCAGAGAAATTGGGAATTCAGCATTTGGGAATTGTTATAATCTTGAATGCATTTATTATTATGGATATTCAGAACCAGAAATTGGAGTAAATGCATTTTATAATGTATCAACAAGTGTTATCACATATCCAACATATGTAGGAAGTAAATTTGGACATTTAGATGTTTCCAAAGAAAACACAGAAGGAATCTGCAATCCACTTCCAACGCATTCATTTAGTCAGTCGAATACATTTGGAATAAGTAATACGTATTCTATTCCAAACACATATTTTGAATCCTGTACATTTTCACAATTAAGTACATTCAGTCGAAGTTATGCATTTTTTAAATCAAATACATTTACTGAATCATTACTTCAAAATGATTTAACGCAATCTTTTTCATATTTATTAACAATTACATTGTCAATTACACATTCATTTACTTATTGTGAAACACAAACGAAAACAATTTTATTAATTTCAAGTGATTCAATGTATATTCATATCGAAACAGAATATATTTATTACGATTACACAGTTATTGTTTATTCGACATATTATAATTATTATTCGAATTTCTTCACATTTGTTAATAGAAATGAAATTTATTCAAATGATAATAAAACAATAATATCATAATAATCGTTTGTGTTATTGTTATTATTATTATTATAATTTCATTACTTATTATATTATTGATTAGAATTAAAAATAAAAAAGAAGAAATTGACGAAAATGAAATTTCAGAGCAAAAAAATGATAACCAAACAACAAACACATTCACAACAGGAATGTCAATACCAAATATTGAAGAAGATCCTTTTGCTGATGATTTTAAAGAAGATAAATTCATTGAGCAAATGTAGTTTTGAAAAATATATAATAAAATTTCGTTTTGTCTGGATGAGAATCTTTTTTTTTTAGATGAGAAGCCTTTGAAATGTTGGGGTGCCTCATTTTTTTATTTGTTTATCTTTTGATCGTAAACCGGAATGTTAATTAAATGTTTATTTGTTCTTTTAAAAGGAATGTACGGAACTGCATCGAATTTGATGCTTCCACATCTCAGTGCTTACAAAAAAAATTCGTTTTAACAAATACCAATATATTTTACAAAATTACTTTGGATTATATTGTTTGATCTTCTCCTCAATTTCACGAAGTTCCTCTTTAAATTCACGTGCTTGTTTTGTTCTTTTTTCTTTGGCTAATAATAGGTTTTCTTCAGCTTTTGATATTTCGCGGTTTAATCTTTCATCTTCACTTCTTAACTGTGAAAGATGCTGTTGTTCACCTCTTGTTCTTGCAGAAATTGGATCAATTCTTTTTTCTCTCCGACGAGATCCTTCAACTTCAATTTTATTATATTGTGTTAATAATAAATTAATGATTTTAAGGGTTCTAAATTTTGAATCGATTGAACACCAATCTTCGTCTTCTGGGTTTGGCAGATTTGTAATACCAAGTCTCAATAATTCCTTGGCTACATCAGTATAAGCAATGCTTTGATCGTCTTCTTCTTGTGGGATGTAATCTTTAAGAGACATTTGCTCAGTTGAAAATTTAAACGTACATATTAAATAGGGTGGTCCAAATCAACCGTTAATTCCAAATGTCTTTTCTTTCGCGTTTGTTCGATTTTGTAAAAGGAGAGAACAAAGAAAAAATCACAAAATTAAATCTCGAACCTCCAACTTTTTTAGAAATTAGAGAAAAAAATCGTATTTCATATCCAAAATTTGATTTTATAAATGTTGGAAGAAGAACAGTTTCAACGCAAATGGGTCCTGGAATGTGTGATTTTGCATCAGCTACAGTTGAAACAGATATTCAAATTCCAATTGATTTTGTTCAACCACACAAAGCAGAATTTCAACAAATGACCAAAAAATTTCAATTTATCCCAACTAAAATTCCAGAACTTTCTCAAGATAAATCAGTTCAAGAAAAACAAGAAGAAATTAAGCCAAATGAAGCTTTGCATCAAACACATAAAATGTATACAGATTTAATAAAGAAAACAAAAGCAACACCTCAATTTACAATCAAGAGTAAAGAGCCAACAGTTCAATCGCAAAATACAGATATACCTAAGCAGATAGAAAATTCATCAAATAATACATCTGGCCAAAATCCAAAGAATGACACAGACAACAGTGAGGCTCATCCATCTGAACCATGTTTTGCAATGACAAATTTCAAGCAAACCAAAGATACAAATCCTAATATCGAAACAGAAAGCAAACCTTGCTTTGCAATGACAAACTTCAAACAAACTTCAGAAAAGAAAGACGAAGGGACTACTTTCTCAATTTCTTCTACGAATGAGGACAAAAGTGAAAAACAATCACTACATGAAAAAATTAAAACATTTTTAACAAGTAACCTCGCACTAAATAAATTTAGTACAACGTTCAATACAGACTTCTCTCAGCCTTCAAGCATTTCAAATGAAATTGGCGGATTTCAATATAAAGTTTCGAATAACAGAGATACAACCACTAAACGAGGAAGAGGTGGTGCAACTATACGAGGGAGATGTAGAAGCTCTTATCGTGGAAGATGAAACACACAAAAAAATACAAATATCTATATAAAAAAGTGTCATTTAGGGTGCCTTGAAAATAAACGGTCGTTTTAATTTCTTTTTGCTCCGTGTTCTGCTTTCGATAAAACTTCAAGCATCATACCACAAAGGAGAGCGAGATTGCTTTGCTCTTCAGTTGCAATAGCTTCAGTATGTTCGTTTGGATCCTTATGTGAGAACCATTGAGAAATTGTTGAGCATTCACGAATAATAACTGGATCAAATGGTGCTTCTTTGTTAAGAACTTTGATAAGATATGTTTGTATCTCTGCTAGGTGTGCGTCTAAAGCTTTAAAGGCATCTGCAGTAAATTCAATTTGAGATTCAGCATCACCTTCAGCTTGTAATTGCATCATGGCAATTCTTTCACCAAGTTCAGACTCATAACTGTAATCTACAGGCATGCTTTTATCACCTTCAATAAGGAAAACACTGATCATTTGATCTTTTTGTTTGTTGAAATTAATACGAAGCATACATTCCATATTATCGGCATCGCTTATAATAGATTGTAATTTATCTATTTCTTCTTGTGGGTAATCTTGTGAAACAAACCAACCAATTGGAGTTTCAAAAGGAAAAACCTTATTTCTAACTTTGTACATGGTATTATAGACTTCTTTATCAAGTTCCAACTTGCCATCTTCCCTTTCATTTATTTTTATTTCAAAAGCACTATTAACTTCAACTTTGTTTGAATCATATGAACCAAGAAGAATTCCACATGCATACTTAATAGGTGGGTCCATGAAAGGGATACGATTAGCATGGTCAGATATAACAAACATTACATGAGGATGGAGAGAAACACTAATGTTGCTTTGCATTCTTTTTGTTCTATAAAAGGGTAAAATTACACTCTAAAAATGACAAAAAGTGACGGCCTCAACCATCTATTTCTAAGACATGTGATCTGAAATTAAAAGATTAAGTTTTGTTTGTTCAACAATTATCAAGTTTTAAAATTTTAGAAGCATCAGGGCATTATGAAAAGGCATCTAAAATAATTGATGGACTTTCTTCATTAATAAGCAGTGATGTTTTTCATCCAAATTCCTCTAATTATTCGTTTCAATTTATTAGAACAATAATTTTATCAATGATCCCATACACAGATCATTCTAATAATGAAGTTCGCACAAAATCACGCACATTTTCAAATCATTATCTTTCAATCGCAGCATCTTTTTGTCCAAAAGCTGTAGTCAAAATATTATCCAAAGACAGATCTTTTTCAGCTTATCCATCAGGTCAAGCAATTTTACTTACATGGTTTGTTAATGCATTATCATCCATTCCAAATGATCGCAAAAAATACATTGAATTATGTCAAGATATGGTTTATCATAGCTCTCCAGCAGCTTTAAAGAATGTTCCTTTTGGATTTTGGAATTTTCTTCGAGAACATTTAACAGTATCAGATCTTAATAGTATTCTTATTCCCTTATCACATCCAGATCTTTCACATGCAGCTGCTTACATTTGTCAAATCGACATGAAAAACATGGCACCTCGTATTCTTTCCATTGCTTCCATGAATTTTGTATCACGTTTCATTTCCAATTTACGTGTTGGTATTGACCAATTTGATATCACTTGTGTTTGCGAACGAGTTGCTGATTCACTTCAAGAATCGAATTCTTCCACAGTTTCGGGTGGCATCGAAGTCCTCATTCAACTTCTCCACTTTTTGTGGTGGAAACTGTCGACCGAAGAATCGATGTATTTAGCGCCGTTATGTTATACAATGCTTCGATTAGTTGATACACAATCCACATTAATTATTCATAAGGCGTCATGCATTGAAGCATTAGTGGTAGCATCTACAATTAATGTTTTTTCGATTGATGATGTATTACCATTTACAAGTTTTGATAAAAATGAATCATCACCAATACGACAAACAGCTTTAAAGATTTCATTTAAGTTATTAAACATCGTAAGCAAAAGGAAAGAGATCTTTGATTTATTCATTAATGTTACAGAAGAACGCGATCCAATTTTATTTGTCTTATTTTTAGAGTTATTTACTGAAAATTATGATGACCTTAAATATGTTGATGAAGAACTAGTTTTTAAATTATTAAATTTATCATTAATACCATTACCAACATATTATGTTGAACAAAATCGAATTATTAAATTATTTACCAAAATTCCAATTAAAGATTTAACTGATTCACGTTTAAAGTTTAATGTTAATTTGATTCTTCATGAATTTATAAAGAAACCACATCCGACAGTTATCTCTGAGATCAAAACATTTATAGATAAGAAAAACAGTGATTTATATACTATTAAAATTAGTGATTTATATTGGTTTGATGATAATGTTCAATATTCATTTCAATTCATTAATGATTGTGACCCAAATTTCATGATTGAATTATTAGACTCATTAATTATTCCTGCGAATTGTTTACCTAATTGTTTAAAGATATTACAAAAGCATTCTAAAATTATCGCGAATTTATGCGTTGATCAAATCATTATTTTGATTAATAAATGTATGAAAGTTATGGGATTTAAAGAAAGACTTAAAAATGTAAAAGAAAATTTAATTGATAAGAAATGGATTCGTTTTAAAACATTAAATAATTTATATTCTTTGATGAATTCATTAATAGTCGATTCTGTTTTTGGTAAAATTTTCGAAAGTTTAATCTCAACTTTAATTTCTTTTTTGGATTATATCGAAATCGATCTTAAATATATTATAACATTAATCGATTTTTGTATAACAATTTCTGATCCGTTTTGTAGTTCGGCTTGTAAATTACTTTTACAAGCAAATAATGTGTTTAATAACTCGAAAATTATTATTACGGATAACTTGTTAATACAAATTAAAAAAAAAAATAAAATGTTTTTCGATTCTGTTTCAACTGAACCTGTTTCAATTGTTTTTGCTGGAATCGAACTTTTAGGTCCTGAACAAACTTTAATTACTTGTCACAAAATAATAAAACAAGCGATAATTAATAACGGTAAAATCGCTAAACAATTTTTGGCTTTGTTTAGTCAGCCAATATCTGAAATGTCAACACTTTCGTCATTCGCCGAAATAGAAAAACGCGTCGAAATGATCGAATTATGTAAAACGTCAATACAAAAAAATCCGGATTTAAATAACCAAGAAAATAACACACCAATTTATTTAAGAAAGTTTAAGTTTAATGAACCTAAAATACAAGATGGATTTAAATTACACACAGGTTTCGTTTCTTCACTATATTCATTGATTTCTTTTCTTTGGTTTTCTGATTTGGATTTGCCAAGTGAAATGTCATATGAAACAATCGAAACTTTTTGTATCGATAACGGTCAAAATAGCCGTTTGTCTATCGGCTTTTTGGCTTATTCGATTAGAAAAAATAGAAAGATTAATATCGATAAATGGTGTTCATCTTTTGCGCTCAATGTTAATGATGAACTATCTATTATTTCAGCTATATTGATATTTTCTTGTATCAATTGTAAATGGGAAGATATTTCTGAACATG
This sequence comes from Histomonas meleagridis, assembly GCF_020186115.1. NCBI lineage: Eukaryota > Parabasalia > Tritrichomonadida > Dientamoebidae > Histomonas > Histomonas meleagridis. Next base: position 680,572 of record NW_027150758.1, read on the forward strand.
TTCGATCGTTCATAAATCGATGCCTAAAGGCAATCGGTGCAACAGAATTCGATGACGATTTCATTTACCATATGTATACAACAGAAAATGGAGTAAATAAGGAATTAATCCGTTCAATAATTTCCATTGATGAATCTCATTTCCCATTAATCCAAACCAATTCTCGTCGAAATGAAAAGCTTCAAGACATCATAAATGGTCTTCCAAATTCCATTCAAGTGAATCCAATTGAATCTTTTTCCAACCTCTGTTATTACCTCTGTGACGTCAGTGACTTCGACCAAAGACCTAAACTCCTCATTCCTAAAATGAAAAACATTCCTGAAGTATTCTTATATTTCAATGATCTTCATAAACCCCAACACTTTAGATCTGGTTTCCTTCGTTCATTGTTTGATACTCTGTTATCGATTGATAATGTTCCTATTTGTTTTTTAACCATTTTACCATATTTTGATTTAGAAGAAAGTCAAATGTCGTCACTTTTAGATAAATCAGTCAAAAGCTCTCCTTTATCGTTTAACTTAAGCAACACCAATCAGACAACTGATTCTAAACCTCCATCCTATTTCAAGCTAATATCTCGTATTCAACATAACCCTAATGTCAATTATAAAAGTAAAATGCTTCGATGTTTTGGTGATAATGTATCGATGCTTGCCAAAATTCGATATGGCACCTTAGACAAAAAAGAAATCACTGAAGTAATGAGTTCAATCCAATACACCAACTTTGAGTCGATTGAAATTTTCCACTCATTATTAGATACGATCAGTTCATATGGCTGTAATGTATTTGCTGAGACAGATATATCTGTTGTAGTGTTCCAAATCACAAAACAGTTGTGTGACCAAGCATTAACGAAGAATTTGAACTTGTTTTATGTTGTCGATATATTTAACGAAGTCATTCAAGCATTGCCCATCGAACAAGTTACACTGTTTTTCTCGAGTAGAGATTTCTTTAAAGGTGAAAACTTTGCGGCAATTTGCGTATTGTTTAACATGTTTAAAAAATATATAATGAAAAGAAATGATAAGCCTCGACTGGAAATCATACAAATGATCTACGAGGGATCGTTGGTAAGTCAGTTGTTCGATAATAAGAAATTGGAATTGTTCAAAAATATGAACAATGAAAAATATATCCACGAAATTTTGTTGGAGAATTAAATTAGTAAAATGTTTATTTGTTTGATTGTTATTGGTGTAATATTCGAATGTTTTCAAGTTTGGTAATATTAATTGTGATGACAAGAAGATTAAAATAATATTTTTTTTATGTAAAACTAAAGAGTGCATTTATAAATTTATAATATATAATTGATGGTTTTGGGGTGCCCCATGTGTACGTTTAACTGTTACATACTGTACGTTTAAATTAAGCAACAAATATCAATGATTAAGTCATCCATTGCACCAACTTCACAAATAAATCGTCCACAACCTGCGCACAGAGCACTTAGAGATGCAAGTGCACGTGCTAATGTCGGTGATCTTACAAGAAAAAGATTGAATCCTATTCACCAAAATAAGTTTAAAACAGAAAAAGTAAAACTTGAAAGAATAGGTTCGCCAGAAAGCCCACAAGATGCAACAGAATACGAACTTGAAGTTTACTTATTTATGAAACATAATGAGTTAAAGGAACTTCCATCTCCAGAATTGTTCCAGATTCAGTCCAACATTACACCACGAATGCGTTCAACAGTTATTGATTGGCTTGTTGATGTTCACAGGAAGATGAAAATGCATACAGATACATTATATTTAACTGTTTATCTTATTGATAGATACCTCTCTAAATTTGATCTCGATAAGTCAAAATTTCAACGGCTTGGATGTGCAGCTCTCCTTATTGCATCTAAAAATTATGAGATATATCCACCGTCAATTGATGACTTGGTTGAACTTGCGGACAAATCTTTCACACGTACAGCACTAATAAGAATGGAGGCATCTTTGTTTGCATGCAATGATTTTCATGTTGACCCAATCTTATCATCAATGTTTTTGAAAAGGTATCTCCGACTTATTTCACCTGAATCAAAAACATCAATGCTTGCATACTTTATAAGCGAAACAGCACTATTATATCCAGATTTTATTGGTGAGGTTCCATCTAAACTTGCAGCAGCATCTGTTTGTTTGGCAATGGTAATCACCGAAGGTCAAAGTCAATGGGATCGTTATCTCGAAATAAACACTGGTTATAAATTGAGTGATATATCTCAATTAGCACAGAAACTTGCACAAGCAGTTGTTACTTCAACAACATCGCGATTCCAGGCGATTAGAAAGAAGTATGCAAACCAGCAAATGGAGAGTGTAAGTTTGATACAAATTCCGGAATCATTAAGAATATTCTAAAAAGTATTTTGTGAAATCTTTAAACTGATATTTCAATTAATATAACTTCAAGTTTTTTAATGTATTTGTGAATATTTAAAAGTATATTCTATTAAATCTAATTTTTATTTATAATTCGTGAATTATTTTCAAACACATACCACGCCAAATAAAGCAATACTCATTAATAATTAAAAATGTTTGTTATGTGAATTACTGATTTATTATTAAATTGTATATCATGAGGTTTTAAAAAATTTTGCAAATTTCTTTTTCTTATTTTTTCCTTTTATTTTTTAATTTTGTGTAATGTTTGATTGTAAGTTTCAAAATTTTATCCAGATTATATTTTGTTTTTGAACAACACTCGATATAAGCAGATGCTCTGATTTCGTTTGCCTTCAATATCCCGTCTTCCGAAGGAACTATTCCTTGAAAAAATATATCTTTAGGATTTGGTTCGTCTCTGAGATCGTATTTCGTTCCAATCAAAAGAATAGGTACTTCAGGGCAATATCTTTTTACCTCTGGAACCCAATAGCTTGAAACTCTTTCTAATGACCTTGGATCGACAAGAGAAAAGCAAATCAGAAGAACGCCTGTATTTGGATAATTAAGGGGCCTGATTTTCCAGTACTCTTCAGGCCCATCATCCAAATCCCAGATGTTTAGTTTCATGTGTTTTCTTTTATAAATTACTTGCTTTTGAATAACCTCATCCCTTGTTGAATTTAGGGTTAAATCATCTTCGAATTCTCCAGTTTTATAAGTATTCACTAAAGATGTCTTACCAACTCCATTATCTCCAACAATGCAAACTTTTATTACGTTATCTTCATCTTTTTTTTTTTTTTTTGCATTTACCAAAAAGTGTAATCTATCGTTTTCCCCATTTTATGGGGAAAACGATTAAAACTAACTCAATCGAATGTATGTGGAAAAATAGATGATTCATCTTGAAAATAATGAATGATTAAAAAAATTAATCACATTTTTTAGATCATAATTTTAAAAAATTATTGATTTAATAAAAATTATTAAAGATATTCGAACTTAAAATGGATTTATTTTTAATGATTAAAAAATCGGAAGTTTTTTTAAAAACATTCTGTTCGCACTGGGTTGTTATGCGATACTTTCGAAAATGGGCATCGGCTAGTTGCACATTTGTATACTTGTTAGATAATCAATTCACGTAAATTTATGTGCCTCAGTGAGCAAAGATCTTCAAGATGAAAAACACTAACTATCAAGAATGAAAGAGATTTATATAATATTATATCAATTGACTTTTACATTAATAATTTTTTAATTATTTTAAATTAAAAATAATTAATCTTTTAGTTTTTCGTTGTTCTATTTTTTTCAAATTGTTTTATTTCTGCAATATTTATTCGAATTTTGGACGATAGAATCTGATGTATGAATTACCATTCAATATTTGAATGGAAACGGTTTCTAATGGTCGATTCACTTTTTTGCATGCAAGTAACAGTATCAGCAGAGCATCCTTCACAACTTGTCTCAGTTGTTTTTTACTATGCTCAACGTGCAACTTCCATTAAACTCATTAATGGAAATGTAGAAGAATCAACACTCAAGATTCCAAATGGCGAACCAATTGTTGGCGATTCAAATATTGCATCATATCTTTGTTCAACACTCAACTTACCAATATATCCAGAAGCACATCGCGCAGAGATTGATCAATATCTTTCTGATTATCCATCATATCAAATCGGTATCATCAACAATCTCTTAACATATCGCTCTTTCCTTGTTGGTGATGTTTTTACTGTTGCCGATATTGCTGTTTATAGCTGTCTTCCAGCCACAATTCCACAAGGTCTTTTCCGCCTTAAGCGTTGGGCCAATTTCATCTCAATCCAAGACACAATCAAACGTTTCAAGGCATCAAGCGCACCAAAGAAGGGAAATGCCAATCAAAAGAAGAAGGGAAATGCCAATTTACAAAATGTTTGCACACGTTTCGCTCCAGAGCCAAGTGGTTATCTTCACATTGGTCACGCAAAGGCTGCACTTGCATCAGAACAATTTGCACGTGATCATAATGGAACATTTGTTCTTCGATTTGATGATACAAATCCACGTAACGAATCTAAAGAATTCGAAGAGAAGATTCTCGCTGATGTTGCCCTTCTTGATCTTCATCCAGATCGTATTGAACGCACATCAGATTTCATTCCAAAGATATTCGAAATAATCAAAAAGATGTTCGAAGATGGACTTGCATTTGTCGATGATACACCTGTCGAGAAGATCCAAGAGCTTCGTTCAGCTCTCCAACCATCTCCAAATCGTGATAATACTCCAGAAAGAAATCTCGAATTATGGGAAGAAATGCTCAAAGGTACAGAAAAAGGAAAATCTTGCGTTGCTCGTGCTAAGATCGACTATAAGAACACTAATGGATGCCTTCGTGATCCAGTTATTGCAAGATGCATCATCGTCGAAGGCCAAGAAAACAAATGCCCTGTATACCCAACATATGATATCGCTTGCCCAATCGTAGATTCAACTGTTGGTATTACTCATGCAATGAGATCTTGGGAATATACTGATCGCGATCATCAATACAGATGGTTCATCAAGAACTTGAAGCTTCGTCCAGTCGAAATCGTAAGCTTCTCAAGACTTTCATTCAATAGAACAGTTCTTGGAAAGAGATATCTTCGTAGACTCGTTCAAGAAGGTAAGGCTTCTGGATGGGATGATCCACGCTTCCCGACAGTTCGTGGATTAAGACGCCGTGGCCTTCAACCATCAACCATTCGACAATTCTGCAAAGATCAAGGTGCATCATGCAACCAAAATGTCCATGATTGGGATAAGATTTGGGCTATGAACCGTGATATCATTTCCAAGACATGCCCAAGAGTTATGTCCGTTTCTGTTGAAGAAAAGGTTGAAATGAGAATTAATGGTGCAAAAGAAGGAGAAGTTGATGCACCAATTCTTCCTACTGACCCATCCAAAGGAACAAGAAAGCTTCCAATTGCACCAGTTGTTTACACAACACAATTTGACGCCAAGTCCATCAAAGTTGGCGAAAAAGTGACACTTTTACACTGGGGGAACGTTATCATTGACAAAATTGAAATGGACGGCGAGAACGTTAAGTTGGTTGAAGCACATCTTGTTGAAGATAAGAATTATAAGGGAACTTTGAAGATCAATTGGATTGTTCCTGAAAAGGCTGTTACAATTATAATGAGAGAATGGAATCATTTACTCAAAGTTAACCAACTTTCAGAAGGCGTTGACGTAATCGACGCATTGTCTGATGTCCCATACGCTGATACTGAAATCATGTGCGACGCCTCAATCAAAGATGCACAAAAGGGTCAAATATTCCAACTTGAAAGACGTGGTGAAATAATCGTTGATGAACCTGGAGAGAAAGCAATGACATTCTACATTCCAACAGGAAAAGTTGCTCCAATTTCATTACCAATTAAGATCCAATTATTTGGTGATAACAAGCAATAAATAAAATCCTCAATATAACCTTTTCTTTCAAACATTGTGGTTTTTTATGCTGAAGAGATTTGTGTTTCGAATTAGAACTGCTTCAACATTCAGTTAAATAAAATATTTGTATTTTTGACTAAGTCTGTCTGCTGCACCGCAAATTTTTACAATTTGGGGGTTTTTGGAGCGAAATCTGGCAGTTTGACCTCAGAATTCCAAAAAAACGAACAGCCTTTTGAATGAATGTTCAAGGAAAAACGACAACGTAAACAACAGAATTTGATTATGGGTTAAAGAAATAACCGATAAAACACCAAAACACTTGGAGCATGGATCTTGCTGCAGAAGAAGAATTTTCCAGAACATCCATCAAGCTGACATTTGTTGGACCACGACATGTTGGTAAATCAACTTTTGTTACAGCTTTACAAACAGCGCAATTTGTTCCCAATCTTCCACCAGTCGTTGAAAAATATTTTATAGAATACCAATATAAAGAAGTTGAATACAATTTATACATATGGGATACCCCATCAGACAATGAACCTCTTCGTGTGCAAATGTATCCATTCACCAATGTTTTTTTGCTTTGTTTTTCAGTTGTTGATACAAATTCATTTAATGATGCTTTGCAAAATTGGGTTCCTGCCCTACAGTCTTATCCTCATAATTTTGAAAAAATCATTATTGCAGTTGGCATGCAAGAAGATTTAAGGCAAGAGTTTGGTGACCAGGCTGTTTCCACGAAAAATGCCAAAAAAGCCTTTAAATCCAAAGGCATTAAGTATATTGAGTGTTCATCATATCAACCGAATACACTTCACAAAGTCATTCGAAAGGCTCTTGACGTCCTTAACAAAGATGACGAAAGTAGTAGTAGTAGCAGTGATAGTAATGGTCATCATCACCACCATGCAGGTGGAGGCGGCAATGTAAGTTACAGCGGTGGCGATACTTTTGTTTGTGCTCCAATTATAGTTGATGCAACTCCACCACCACCACCAATGCCTCCACAGCATCAAACAACAACAACAACTTCTGGCGGATTCGGCACGAGTGGCGGTGGTGGCGAAAACATTAATGGCGGTGGTGACTGCTGCGATTGCAATTGCAATGGATGCGGTGGTTGTAATTGCAATGGATGTGGTGATTGTAAATGCGAATGCTGCAGTTGTTGTAGTTGTTGCAGTGGTTGCTGCAGTAGCTGTTGTAGCTGCGGAAGCTGTGATTGTGGTGGATGCGACTGTGACTGCGGTGGCTGTGATTGCGGAGGATGCGATTGCGGCGGAGGCTGTGACTTAAGCTAATAAATTTATTTCGAATTCGTAAAAAATACTTTTTTCGTTATAATGTTCAAATAATATGAAATGTACACATGTGATATTTTACTTAGTAAGAATTTCATTACATATCAGATGATGAATCTGAATCACTATCAAAAATTGGTGTAAAGTTTGCTCGACGCGTTGTCATCGTTCGGCTGAGAGATTGGTTAATGCATTCTTTGCTTTCATTGCGCTTTAAACTTGATTTGAAACTATGATCAATTTTGTTCCGAGCTGTTATGGCTTCAATGTCAGGACGTGATGGCTTGATTACAGTGTTTCGATGTACTTGTTTAAGTTGGATACTGTTTTGTTTTTGTGATTCAATGGGAGCTGAATGTGATTTGTGAGTAGTTTTTGGATTATTGGATGGTTTTAACTCAGTGTTTGAAACACACTTATTACTTGAGTTATTAACTTTAGCATTTTGTTCTTCCTGTTTTTTAATTTGGTTGAATTGTTTTTGAAGAATATCAATTTCTTTCTTTTCAACATCAACTTTTTTCTTTTCGAATATACGTTCAATAGAAGCAGACCTCCTTTGGGAACTTCTATTAACAGATGACTTTCTTGAATGAGAATGTGATTTCTTATTTTTGGTTGATTTCATTTCGGTACGAAGGATTGAATTTGCTATATCTAGATTTTCTCCTCCTCTTACAAACTTGATTGGTGCAATATGTTGTTGGTGATTGTCACAATGAAGGCGACTACGCATTTTATTTTTTTGCTTAACGTACAGTGACATAAATTGATAGCAAACGTCTTTCGGGCATGCCCAAAACCATTTTTGAGCAGTTTTTTGTAAATATGTCAAATTTAGACATCAGAATTGTGTGTCTTTTAATCGTTATATTAAATGGCGGATGTTCTTCCTGCACTTTCTCAATTTCAAAAGAATTGGTGTTTACATGTAATGGATAAACTTGAAAAAAAGCGTATTGCAGATCCTTTTAAACATAACTCTGAATCAGAACAAACAAAAGGATTTTATTCCGAAAAAGACAATATTAATCTTGAAATTATCAGAAATAAACTAATTGAAGGCAAGTATGATACAGTAATTCAGTTCGGATGTGATGTTCGTCAAGTTTTTTATAATGCTTTATTAATGTATCCTCCAACTGATCATAAATATATTATGGCACACGAGCTTCAGTGTTGGTTTGAAAAAAGATTTAAAAACTTCCCAAGAACGGCACAGGAAAAGTGGTATATGAAACTTGAGAAAACAAGAAAAAAAATACGCAAATTACTCGAAGACCCACCTTCAATGGATCCACCCAAAATAGAAACGCCACAAAAGGAAGCAAACCCTGCTGACAAAAGATAAATTACATATTACTAATTAGAATTATGATTAATAAATACACATTTTGTTTTTTAAATCCAAATTCAAGCTAACGTGTATCAGTTAATAAGCTTTTTTAATTTTTTGTAAAGTGTAATGTTTTAATAGCTCGATCTAAGTTGATACACATCATTAAAATTAATTTGTTTATTGCAAATTCTTCACTCATGCATACAAAAGTGAACATGCCATTGGTTTACGCGTGGTTAACCACAAGGTTTAATTGATCTTTTTGCAAATTTAATTGTTGAAACAAAAAAATTATTAATTTGTTATTCAAAATCACTAAGTACAAGAAATTGTTTTTCTTAAGGATTAATTTTTAGAAATCAAAAAAGGTTTTTCAATAAATATCTTATTTGTTTTTCAGTTCTTGAAGCCGAGCTTCTAACTGTTCTACTTCTTGACGGAGTGAAGCATTTTTAGCCTTGAGCTCTTCAACATTTACGCCTTCTGGATTTCCGAGATGATCTTTGACGTATTGAAGTGGATCAATAGATTCATCAAAATTGTCATAAAGGTGAGCTAGGACCTTTGTAATTGAGTCAAACATTCCACTGTCTTCTAAATATTTGCGAAATGCTTCTTTTTTGCCGTCTTGCCGAGCCATTTTTATATGAAAAGTGTTGAATCCGTTTATATTTTACATCGGATGTAAAAGAATTATTCCAGTCTAACATTTATTGTTCTTTAAGTTTTGTTGATTAATACGAATTAGGGGTTCGAAAAAATTTTAGCTGAGTATAATATATTTAATATTTTACAATACATCTAGTGATGAAGTTTGATTGATCGTGGAAAGTTACAATTTCTTGAATGAGAAAAAAATTATTATCATATATAAATTTAATTAAAAATTCATGATAAAAAAAATTAAATCTAATTTCATTCGTTTATTTTACAAATTTCATGATGAAAGCGATGAGATTAAGAAATCTTCAATATCAGTTGGGTACTTAAAGAAAGAAAACAAAAACCTTTTATGGATAATTTCAGGGGTAAAGATAATTAGATTGATGAAAATTAATCCGAGAAAGAAATCACCAAGAGCACGCATAAAGTAAAAGGAAAGGGATAAAAATAGAATAGAAATGCTTATGTCGACAAAAGAAGAACGGATAGAATTTACAATAAATGTTTTGAATTTCTGAATAAGAAAATGAGAAATGGTGAGGAAAGCAGAAATCTTCTCAATAGAATTTGAGTTTTCGGGTTTGGGTTCTTTGTATAATTTTTGAGAAATCGAACTAAATTTCCGTAATAAATTTGTGGGAAAAGATGGAAAGTTTATCATGATGATATAACAAATTATTAACATGGCTATAAAAGGAATCTTAATTGAAGCTATTAAAAAGTATAAGAAATTTATTGCAATAATGAAAATAATAGAATATTTTTTGTTCCAAAACATAAAAGGCGCCTGCAAGTAAAGGACATCATTAGCATGTGACTTGAGAAAATTATGGATTGAGTAGTGTTCTCTTTGTAATCTTTCTTTTTCCATTTAGCCTGTTTAACGGTCGTATGCAGAAACATACATTTATGATTCAATAAATCGTATTTCATTATTTAAAATACATCTGTATCATATGCATGTACGTTTTTCTAGAGAAGCTCAGTGAATAAAAGTTTATACTTGATTATCAACAATAAATTATTTCCAAATATAAATGTTTTTGTATACCTTGCACTCACTCATCAAGTAGATATGTGTTATTAAAAAATGTTATCTAAAAAAGCGTTTAATAATTAGGAAAACAAGAAACAATAATATTAAAACAAAAAAATAGTTATCCTGCTTGTCACGAGAGGCTTTATATTGTTCGTATTCTTCTGTCTGTTTGATATTTTGTTTTTTGAGTCGTTTAATCTTCGATTTCAAATGATGTATTTCTTTATCTTTTTCGTCTATCTTCTTTTGTAATTCTACGATTTGCTTTTCATGCAAATTGGTATTTTTAGATTTTTCTATTGCTTTATCCAAAGTTGATTTAGATTTGATAGTTTTAGAAATTGAATTCATAGCTTCTTCAGCATGAGTTACAAATTTGATTTCAGCAGTAACAGATTCTTTTAATTTTTGTTCATTTGACATTATTTGAGTTATTGTAATTGGTTCTGTGTTTGGGAGGATAACCAAATATTTAATTGAAAATGATATTTCTTTGATATTAGGATCAAAATCGTCAAGGAAAAAATTTAGATTACGTGAAGAATTTGGTTCCAGCTCTCCACAAGCAGGTGAAATCCCGCAAAATATTTCTGTATCAAAAGAAATTCTAAATAAAATTAGGTTAGCACCTTTGTTCTTTATTGTGACATTCCCACGATTGAGGTTTGTACCTAATCTATTTATAAATAAAGGATTAGGCTTAACCTTTAAAATTTTCATTTCTCTTCATTGGGGCACCCTAATAAGACAAATCTTTTTTAAAATGTTGAAACTCAAATTCTGGGTTAAAATCCTTAAAGTCATGAGGAAATTGAATTATATTTAAAAAATATTTTACTTATAAAACCTATTATTTCAAAAGATTTTTGGATGGCGATCCATGTATTCTTTTTTATCTCGATGATTAATAACGCATAAAAATACTATCATAACAGCAATAATAAATGTGATAAATTCTGGGCCAATGATTGGATTTCTTGTTCGCTTGAATGAAAGAATTGGAGCTAAAACAATTCTTTCATTTTCTAATGACATTTTATTTCCTAAAATTAATGCAGAATAAAAGTCATCATAACGATCAATTTCGACAAGTCTAGCCATTATATCTGATGCAACTATTGTTGTGTTTTTATTATAAATTTCGAGAATTTGATTTTGGATTGCTTTTAATTCTTCAATTGTTTTATTTGTGCTTAAACAATGATATCCATCATTTGTCATTCCATCTTGGCATCCAACTAGAAACCTCCCTGAGCAAATTCCATTTTCTGGACAATCATAGCATTTCATTCCTGATTCCATTGGCTTGCAATAATTATAGCTGATTATATGCAGATCCAAAATGACGTAAAGTATAAATAGAATTAAAAGACCAAAGAAAAAAGAATTTTGCTTGAGTCCATTTATGTTTGCCTGCAGATTTTTGTTCCTCAGCATTTTTAAACCGTCTTTAAACGTTTTCTATTCATTGACCAAATTCGAAGTCAATTCTAAACGATAGGAAACTTTTTCAAGAAGAATCATTTAAGTGAACACTCAGATATTTTCGCAATTCAACAAATAATTTTATAACACAAAGTATCTCATAAAGTAGAAAAGTATTTTATTGTTTTTCCTGCTCTTCTGGTTTTGGAATGCAGATTCTTAATTTTTCTTCACGCCTTTGTGCTTCTTCCAAGATAACCTTTGCCTTATCTGCTACATCTAAATTCTTGTTAATAAGGTACATTCTATCAATTCTATATCTTGAATCAGATAATAACAATTCATCATCCTTAACTTCAGCAAGTGGACGATGAGCCAAGTTCTTTTCAATGTTCCAAACCTCTTCGTTGCCAGCCTTTAGTGAAACAGCAAAATCGCCAGAAAACTTTGAAAGGAATTTACCATTGGCATCAAGGACCGAACCGTCAACAACCGTTGGGCCAGCCCATGAAAAGAAACCGGTTTTCGGTTGGACATTGACAGTCAATGTTAATTTATTGACAATGTCTCTCACCTGCATCGGCCCCTTAACGTTAACGTATCTTTCGCCGCGGATTACTCCTGAAACAGTGATAACTGGAAATTCCCATTCATACTTAGAGCCGTCAGAAAAGTTAAGGTGGAAAACGCCAGTTTGATAAATGTCAACATAACGAACACCTGAACTAATTGTGAAATTGCAATGGGCATAGCAACTCCAGCTTTTATCTGGAGTCTCTATTTGGAAATCAGAGATAGGTGGATGGTGGCTTGTTTGTTCACCATAAATGGTTACACCATTTGGCCAACGACCAATATATGTTTCTCCAAGAATAGGATTCCATGGTTTCTTAGCTTGCATGTAGATATGATAACCTGCAACGACACCAGTAGCTAGAAGTTGAATCTTTTTAACTGGATCATTGCATCCAATCATTTTATTAGCATAATCGTCAGCAATGAATGTAAAAATATCAGCAGTTCGTTCAAGGAAAGACCTTGGTTCAGAGTATCCAACGGGGAAACTAAAATGAGTAAAGTCCATTGATAAAACAGCCATTGTCAATCTTTTAATGATGGACCAAGAAAGAGCACGTTCAGCACTGAGTTCTTCAGGAGTCATTGGCTTGATTCCATATTCGTCTCGGCAATCTTTAGCAAGATGGCGTTCATGTTCATAGTCAACATCAGTATGTGGAAGCTCAGTGAGTGGAAATCCAGTATAAGAAGTATTGTATATATCTTTGTCCTCAACTTTTCCCATAACAATGGCATCTTCACGGACAGGTGCGTTTCCTCTTGTGGTAATGGACATTGTTAACAAATGGTTTGGGTTGTAATCAAAAATTGGATTCTGTCATTAACTGTTTCTTAAAATGAGTCAATTTCAATCGAAATGTTTATTTCTGAACCAAATTGTAAAAATTACGCGGTTTGGAGTAATGGGGTTTTTTAAGTAAACCAATCAAAATGGAAAAATGCATTTCAAAAATTCTGTCGTTTGATCGGCAGATAACCACAAAGACAGATAATAAAGCATTGGGTTAAATCGATTCTAAATTATTCAGAGAGCTAAAAAACAAAATTACTGAAGAAAATTCATGGGATATAAGATAAAAACTTATGAAATGAAATCTTAAACTTAAATTTGAAATAAATTAAACTCAATATTTTTATAACTATTTTTTTTATCTTCACTTGTATTATTTACTATGGATGATTTGAAATAATATACAAGAGTACATCTTTCAATCAATTATTTTTTTAAAAAATGATCATAATACTATTATATCGATTATCTTTGTACTAAATTAAATATAACAAAAAAAGGCATTCTAATTTTTAATTTTTATAGCTTAATTTTCGCTTTTTTTTTTATACCAAAACATTTTTTCCTATACATTAATTTTTATGGAACCAAAAAATATGTGGGAAAGTAGATTTATTAACATTCTTTCATTGAAATCAAAAGCTTGTGAAAGCTTTGCCTTTACTGCAAACACACTTTTCTTTATTTTACAATAAAACAAATTTGTTCCAGTATGTTATATTCGAAATCATTTGTTGTTTTCAATGAAAAATCAAAAAAATGTTTCTTCAAAAAAACTTAAAAAACCTTTTCAATGATTAAATTACTATATTTCGAAAGAACATCAACACAGTGTTTATGTGAACCAGCAACAGCAAATTTATAAGGTGTCCAAAAAGTATTGGTTAAATTCCATTTTTCGTTTTAGCATTAATATTTTCAGAACAATTTTCAAGTAACAAATCCAAAATTTTCCAATGACCGAATTGTGCAGCAAAATGAATTGGATATCTCCAAAATCAACCAAACAAACGCCAAAAAAACAAAATAAATCAAATCCAATAATAAAAGATCACATTTTCCTTCACTAATAAGAATTTTTGCCGCTTCGAAACTACCATGTTTAGCAGCATAATGAAGAGCAGTTCTATTAAAAAATAATAAAAACCATTCCACAGTAAATATAAAACGAAAATCTTTAGCATTTATATCTATCCTTTGGTCATTAATTAAAAGAGGCATAACATCAAAAGAATTATAAGCAGCTGCAATTTGTAAAGGAGTCAAAAAAACCAAAAAGAAATACCATCAAATGAATAAAACAAATAATATCATTAGAATTTATATCAATTTTATCATTTTTTAATAATATTTTTGTAGTATATTCATTGTTATACTTACAAGAAACATGAAGTAAATTAATATCTTCGATTTTATTAATACAAAAATCGAAGATATTATAATTGAAACTCTGAATGCTTTGGGTTAAAACATTTCCATATCCCCAAGTAGTTTCCGTTAATGATTGATTTTTAGAAGTATATAACCAATCGAATAAATCAAAGTTATGATAACGAGTAGCGAATTGTAATGATCCTGAAAAATTATAATTATTATTCTCTAAAATATGTATTATTTCAAGATTACCACCAGCTATAGCAAATTGAATAACTGACGTGTCATTATCATCTAAAACTTTTAAATCTGCATTTTCAAGAAAAAGATATTTAAAACATTTTACAGAGCCAAAAAATGAAGAAAATTGTATCAGCGTTGGATGATTTTGTAATAATGGATATGACGAAAATGGTGACTGTTGAATTCTTGAATTAATATCTATTACACGATCTGTAATTAAAGCTTGAAGTTCATCAACTTGATCATTTATAATAAACTTTTCAATAGAATCGGAATAAAATTTTATTTCGCGAGATGATTTAAACAATTCCCAATTATTACTCTTAAGACTATCTAACTTCAGGGAATAATCTCGTAAAACTGTAGCACATGAAACACTTCTTGAAAATGTCTTAAATTCATTTTCTATTTCATCATACAATGATTGATCATAATCAAAAAGTTCCGGTGAAAAATATATATAAAAAAGATAAAGGTAATTATGAAATGCTGAATCATTATTAGCTCGAAATGAAAGAAATGATTGAATAATCTCAGTGAATTTAAAAAATGACTTGTTAAGAAGATCATATAAGAAAGAAAAATAAAATGTTTGTCGATTAGTTTCTTGATCATTTGGAAAAATCTCGAAAATAAATTTCAAAATTTGATTTTTTAGTTGATAGATGGCTTCTGGTTGAAGAAGTTTTTGAATAAAACATAACATATCTGAAATTAACCCAAAATTTTTTGGATTGTATTCTAAGGCAATAAATAATTCTTTTGAAAATAAATATCTTAGTGTTAATTGAGTAAAATCTATGCTTTTTAGGAACTCTTCATTAACTTGATATATGTTGTCTGGCGTTAAGCTGAAAAATAAATTGTGAATTTGCTTTTTGGTATCATCCATTTGAACAGCCAATGTCATATCACATTTCCCGAAACAGTCACTTTTCAATAAGTATTGCCAGAAAAATTGTATACATTCAAATTTTCTGAAATTTTAACTATTTTACAAAAAAAGACTATCGTTGCTTTCAACGAATTACTTCGAAACTGCTTAACATAATATGATCCAAACAAGACCTATTGCAAACAGTGAAATTTGGTACTTGATGTGCAAGTGTATGGTTCAAACAAGTATTGAAATTGATAAACCATCCAGCACACCAGAAATTGTTGATAAACTAAAGAATCGTGTTATTGGACTTAAACTCAGGCAAGAAGGAAACAATCTTGTTTTTCAAGAGTCCTCCGTCAAAGTTCATGAGCTACCTAAAGGAATCTCAACAGCCAAAGAAGCATCTGATTATTCCCGTGATCATTTCATGCCAGAACTTACTGATTCACTAGGTACTATATCAGCCAATGATAAATTTATTACACTTAACCTTAATCATATTTGCTCTGATGGTGGTTATATTCGAAATTTGCTATCAGCTCTTGACAAAAGTTCAAGCGAACTCCCCGAATTTGGCCACTTTCCACTCCCACTTGAATATTTTTATTCTAATCGCATTGCTGATGCACCAGCTAATACAGCTCGAGTTTATAATGACACGACCATGACACGTGCTCTTACTACCCAACGTTCAGACAAACTTAAAAATGCATTTACACGTGAGCGTGTCTTTTTTATTCCCTCTCATGAACTTCAATGTTATTCATCAAATACGCAAACACTTCATGGGTTAACAGAATCACTTTTGACATCATATGGGATTGCTGCGATGACTATTAACTCGAAACTTTCTGATTTTGGGTGTTCCACATGTGTCAATATGCGACATTTAATATCCGATAGCGCACGCCTTGACATATGTAATCATTACTCTGCGGTAACAGTCAAAGCCAAAACGCATGAAAACTCCACACTCGAAAGTATTGGCAATGAGTTAAGGCGAAGTTTAAACAATGAAATAGCCAACGGCGGATTGTTTGCGTTTATGAAGGCTTGCGAAGAGGATGCGCCACTGATCAAATTGCCCGGCGTCGGATTGCAAATGACAAGCGTCGGAATGCTGAATTTGAAGAAACCTATTGTGGATTGTTACATTGGAATGCAAATGAACTCGGAGTTCTCCGAGGATACAATTCCTTTGATGATTAGTTCTGTGATAACTGAGGATAAAAATGTTTTGGCTTTGAGATTAATGTATGGGCCGAATAAGGTAAGCGAAAAAGAAGCTTCAATAATTGCAAAAAGAATCGAATACTTGCTGAAAAATGTTCCAAATAAAGCAAATGTAAACGAGGCACTAAATGCTGCATCGAAAATTATATGAATAAAATATTAATATTATAAATATGGCTTGTTTCGAAATCAAATTGAACAATACAATGTTTTTAATAAATGGAAAAATTTTTGTGAACGTTAAAGAATTCGTTATTTTGTAGAGGACGTTAAAATAATGAAAAAATGAGTGATAACGAAGAAGAAGAGGAATTAAAAATAATAACACCCGATGATATAATAAAGTCATGCAAGAAAAATAATTTATATACAATTCCTG
This sequence comes from Histomonas meleagridis, assembly GCF_020186115.1. Taxonomy (NCBI): domain Eukaryota; phylum Parabasalia; order Tritrichomonadida; family Dientamoebidae; genus Histomonas; species Histomonas meleagridis. The sequence goes on from NW_027150758.1 coordinate 697,666, forward strand.
AGCTTAATGAAGTTTTATATCTTCATTATGGAGGTTACCAAAAAATTACAAATCTTGATCCATATGTAAATGTAACATCTCTATGGCTTAACAATAACTCAATATATAAAATTGAAGGAATATCTATGTTAAAAAATTTGGTTTGCTTATACTTAAATGGAAACATGATCGAAAAAATAGAAGGATTGGATGAATTAACAAATCTATCCACCTTATGTTTGTCATATAATTTTATTTCCAAAATTGAAAATCTCTCAAATTTAATAAATTTACATACACTTGAATTAGATCATAATCGAATCTCTGATCCATCTTCTTTAGCAGGTATCCATGATGTCCCTTCACTAGGTGTTTTAAATATTTCATGTAACAAAATAGAATCAGAACAATTTCTTGATGTGATATCTTCACATAAATCATTAAATCTTCTTAAAATGGATGGAAATCCAATTACTCGAACAATGCGTCAGTACAGAAGAAGAATAATTTCTTCGATGCCAAATTTGAATTATCTCGATGAAGCACCTGTCACAGAAAAAGAGCGTAGATGTGCAGCTGCATATATGAATGGTGGTAAAAATGCAGAAGAAGCTGAAAGGCAAAAAATTAGAGATGAAATTGAAAATGCAAAAATATTAAACAGACAAAAATTAAAGAGAATCAACAGGCAAGCTGCAATTGATGCAGGCCTTGATATTTCTAATGATACTTACTTAATGTCAACATCTGACTATGAGGAAGACAAAAATGATATCACAGATATTGACTAAAAATTATTATTATTTCTAGCAAAATTGTACATGAAAGCTAGCATTTCATAAATCTTTATATGTGTAAGTTTATTTAGGAAATGGACAGAAAAAAATAAAATACTTTTAGACATCATTTGCATATCCAAAAAAATAAGTTAGAGGCAAACTGATCATTCTTATTTTCTTTGAAAAATTTTTAATTCGTTCATAGTACCACATAAAATCAGTAATAAGAATTCATGAATTTAGCTAAATTCATATTTTTGTTATCTCCATGGCTTGGAGCAAACAAAGCATGTGAAAAAGTCACCTTTTTTGCACGTTAGGAGGCCGTTAGTTTTAGTGCCGGGCTAGTTTAAAAGTGGCAATATTTGTATGTGGAATCCAAGGAATCCAGATAGCCAAGTCTTCAAGGCTATGACAAAAGAAGCAATCAAAAAAATGCAAGCTACTTTCTATAATAATTACCTTAAAGTACAAACTGATGATTATTACTATAGCTCTTATCTCGCTAAGAAATCGTCAATGAAACAAACATTTACAGCAATAAAGGAAAAAAGCATAAAGGCAGTATTTTCTTATCCTGGTTATGAAGAACCTGCTTTAGGTACTGTTAAACTTCGTCATTCATCAACGTCTCAACCTCTTGTTAGTAATGACAGCGAACTTAACTTTTGTCTTCCTTTCGAAAAGAATGAAATGGCTCTTGAAGAATTATGGAATTATTTACTTGAGTTGGAAGATAAAATTCGTCAAGAGCAACCACAAGCCAAAATCAATCTTTTAGTCAGATTTATTGCTCACAGTCTCCAATTCAACACCTCTGATGATGCTATGGACAAAGTTAAACCAAATGTTCATCAAAAATTTGCATTCTTCTTAAATGATCCAAAAGGCCAACGATTCATGACCAGGTTCTTAAACATTATGCCACAGTCCTTCTTTAAGCGCTTCTACTTTACATCTTTCATTGTATTTACTGATATCAAAATTGATCCTCAATCACAATTTGCCATTGCGTTTGCCAAAGGATTAATGTCCTTTGTCAATAGTGGCGTTAAACCGAAGTGGATTGTGTCTTTTATTCATCATTCTGTTTCTAGCGGATTTGCATTTATCGCTGGAAATCGATTTCAGTCAGCTTGTCTAGCGATCCTTTTGACAGCTGCGGATGCACTCATCCCAAAGGTGGACACAGAAGACGTCAAAATGTTAAAAGATTCTGTTTCCGAATTAGCAGATGTAATGGCAAAAGAACTTGGACATGCAATCAGAACAAACTATGACGACGTCTTCATGAACGCTATCTTTAGACATGTTTTGGCAATAGCACCAGAATCAAAGCTCCAGGCACTGATCATGGCAACTTCAGTGTAAACATTATATATAATTTTTTGCTGTTTGATACTTTTGTGAAATGTTATTTTTGGTTTTAGAGTCTTTTTTATCTATGAGTTTGATCTCATGCAGAGAATTTATTTTGATTTCATTACCTATCGTTCCTGTATTGTCAAAAAAGTGACTTCAGCGGTTATCAAAAAATTTGAGACAAGTCTGTTCGTCAGACCGAAATATTTCTGAGGGAAAATTGGATGATGTGCACAATTAACCTTCAAGATTGTCATCCACTCTGCTGTAGCCCCCTTATTCTTGTACCTGGAATTCTCAATAATGTTTGGTGTGGTTTGACAGGGATGTTGTGTAAAGTCTGGCTTCCAAGTGGAAAATTTGAATAAAAACTTTTTTTTGAATATGTCATTAAAAAATTCTATGAAACCGTGAATAAACTTTCAGGTATTTTTTTTGTTGATGCAAACACAAGATAACAATTATGATGTTCTAAAAAAAAGAAGGGGAAAACTATATTTGTGAATCTTCTTCTTTAAAATTTCTTATATCATTTCAAGATATTATACTTAATTTAACAGAAGAAAACATCGAATCGGTCAATCAACAATCAATGGACTTGTTTGATTCAAATTATCCATATACATTTAATTCCATTTTATGTAATTTAGTTTACAATTCATTTTGTTCCCAAAAGAAATAGTTTTCTACAACAACTTATTTCAAATATTTGAAAACAATTCAAACAAAAAAAAAAGAAATAAACAGAAAATTCCCAAATATCATTGAAGATTTTAAGCAATATATACATAAAATATATCATGATGATTATTCTGTTAAAAATTAATGAAAATATTTTTGATTCATTTGGTAAAACAATTCAAATATGAACAATTCAAGGAAAGAACACAATGAAAATGTTAATGGGCATGATATCACGAGAATTTAAAAATACAAAAGCTTCATATAAAAGTAAACGAAGAGAATAAAGCTAAATAGGAAAGCTTAGTTAAACTTTTCAAATTAAAAGATTTTTTTTTTATTTTGATGATGATGATATGTTATTTACTTTTTGATTTTGTTAATTACGAAATCCTTCTGATGTTTCTATAATGTGCAAATTTCCCATTGTATTAAGTTGATTTATATAAGGAAAAGCTTATACATTTTGATACTTTGATGTAAGATATTGTTACTAATATGTGGTTTAACTGATTCTCATTGCATGATACCATGATGTTTCTTGTTTTCGACATTTTGTATTTAATAAATGACCTTTGTTAAAGAATATTTTAAAAAGTTCCATTATTAATTTTAATTATTATATAATATAATAATTATCCTATTATTTTTATACTAAAAACATTGTTTATTGATAAAGAGGTTCTGCATTACTTGATGTATCAATGAACAAAATTATTATATTCGAAATTGAACCTCAAATTGAAACTACTAATTTACAAAGAATAATAACAAGGTTAGGAACTTCTAAATGTGGTGACAAATAAGAAATTTGACCATTTTTCTTTGTTCAATAAAGTTAAAATAAATTTTTTGAATGATACGATAGGGCCGCACTTTTTAGTCATCTTTGGATGGAAATAAGCAGCGAACTGCTGGTTCTGATCTATCTTATTATTGGATTTTACGTGATAATGTTTGTTCTAAGGTTTCTTTCAAATTTCTTCACAAGTACATTTGGTCGTATGTATTTATCAAAGTATGAAAACACTTACGTTGTTCGAAACAACAATAAGATTCCTATCATCCACACAAAACCTGAAAGTGGTGTTTATCTTTCCGTTATTTATCAACTTACAAAGTCTCTTGACGTTTCAATTGAGCAGATCAAAATCATGAAACAACTTCTAGATGAAAAATTAGACGAAAACAGCTATGAAATCATTTGTTCCTATCCTAATTCCACAGAAAAATATACGAGCCAACTTCCTGAGATACGAAAAACATTTAAAATTTTCCCTTATCAATCTGAAAATAGCTCTTTACTTGGAAAGCTTGTAGAAGGTACTATCAGAGCTCGTGGAAAATATGTTATCGACGCTCATGCCATTATATACGAATTAGATAAAATTCCTAAAGACGGTAGTTACTTCAGTGTAATTTCACCAAAGCTTGACAACCCTCCTGTCTTTTACAAACCGAACAACATACTTATTCCTGTATGTGGATCTAAGGAAGAATTGATGCAAATATTCCTTAAATTGCACAATATAAACATTTCCTACGGCGCTGGAACTGAGATCAGTTATATCTGCAAAAAACATAAGATTCAAATGGACATATCCAAACATATATATGGTCCATCAGCACTTTCATTTTGGAGATCATTCTTTAATAATATCTACAGTGTGATTGTTTCACTTTTGTGTCACTTCTACAACTGAGTCTCATTGTTTGCTAAAATAAAAGTTAACATTTTCTTCAAAATTTCCATTTTGTCGACCGTTTAAACATTAACGTTCTCTCTTTAGTTAATTTGTACAAATTAACATTTTTAAAGACTCGATGAACATTCGATGTATTGTGCATTCCAAATTAAAAATAAGAAACGTTTTTACCGATTTTTTTATTTATTCAAAAGAATTAAATTTGGTTTATGATATTATCTTCTTTAAAATCAACAGCAAATGGGTCTTCTTCGATCTGATTTGTTATTTTTATGGCAAATATATTTTCATTTTCTTGTTCTTTTTTCTTCGCTGCTATTACCTTCATCAAATTCATTTATTCGTTTTTTATTTTTAATATGAATTAATAAAATAATAATTAAAGATATAAAAATTATTATTACTATTGAGACCCAAACAGCTATAATTATTATGATTTTGTTATTACTTATTTGATTATCATTTGTATGTATAATAGTAAAAAGATTAGAATAATAACTATAATATGATAAATATATAATAATTGTAAAATCATAATAAAGAAATTCTGTTTGAATATAAATAAATGATGAATCAAAATATGATATAGAATATGAATTTGAATATGTTGAATTATAAATTACTATTGTTTGTGTTAATGATAATGTATATATCAAAGTAAATGAAATTGGATATGTTACATTACTTGAATAAGTCAATGAAAAAACATTTGATTTAGTAAGTGTGTTTGAATTCGTAAATGTGCATGATTTAGTATATGTGTTTGATTGTGTAAATGTTAGTGTTGGCATTGGCGGACATCCTTCAATTGTTTCTCCTTTAGTTACATTTAATTCACCAAATTTATCACTTTGATATTCATTTAAAACCATTATATAATCTGTTTCACAGCCTAAAAAAGCGGTGTCTGCAACAAATAATGGAGCTGTTTGACCATAAAAATAAATACAACTTATGTTTTTACAACCTGAAAATGCATATTCGCAAATTGTTGTAACTGATTTTGGAATTGTTATATTTTTTATATTAGTACAATAATAAAAGGAATAATTTTCAAGTGAAACCACATTTTCTCCAATTATAATATTTGATAATTGATTACATATAAAAAATGCACCAGATCCAATTGATATGACTGAGTTTGGTATAATAATTTCCACTAATGAATAACATCCGACGAATGCAAGACTTCCAATGGTAATTACAAGATTTGGAATAGTGATATTCGGTAAAAGATAGCAATAATAAAATGAGGCATTCCCTATTACTGTAACTGATTTTGGTATCTCATAAAATTTTTCAAATTTTCCACCTGGATAAGTTTTTATCATTGACAAATTTTTGTTATAAATAACACCATCATTTTCATGATTAGAATAATAGGGATTATCTTTAGAAACATTAATGCATTCAATATATACATATTCTCCAATTTTTGAAACAGATTTTGAAATTGTAATGTCATATAATTTTCTACAGTAAGAAAATGTATGATCAGAGATTGTTGTTACACCTTCTCCAATTTTAACAGTTAGTAAGCCTGTATTATAAAATGCATATTCACCAATTATTTCAACTGAATTTGAAATTATGATATTGTTCATATTTTGACAAAAATAAAAAGCATAATTTCCAATTATTGTGAATGAATTTCCAATTGTAACTTTTGGAATATTAATAATTTCATCACTAATAAAATTATTTGCTAAATATTTGTTTTCATCATCAAAATCATTAGATTATCAATAATTAAAGTTCTATTTCCTGCAATATATGTTTGATATGTATTTGTAAAAAGTAATATAAAAAATAAAGGAAATAAATATTTTATTATTCTCCAAATATCATAAGTTCAAATTTAAGGATCCAATCGAAATTGTGTAATTTGAAAAAAATATAAGTGTGGTGAAAATTTTGATATAAACACTATCCCATTATGATTTTAACATAATTCAACAGCAAATATCGAAAAAAATTCAGGTATAATAATATCACACCAATATTTTAAAAATTTAGAAAAATTCAATAAATTTGCGATTTCAAATTTAGATAAAATAAATTACAAAAATATATTTATTAAGGTATATAGGAAATTTGGCATCATTTTATTAGGGGTAAATCATTTTTAGTGAATTTTTTTTCTTACAATACTCAACTGAAGTTAAAAGTTATGACATCCTATCATAGCAAGCGATTGTTGAAAATATTATTGATCCTAATGATTTAAAAATAATTAAATAAATAAGATCAAAATCATTTACAAATTTCATTAACTAGAAAATATTTTCTAAAAAAGTTTTGTTTAAACGAAATCTCAAGCGCAATTCTTTACTTATTAAATCTAAAAACATAACTCTGATATTCCTCTTATGATGTCCAATATTTCCTCGTCGTTTATCCGAAACTTCATCAATGTTTCGATGTCATTATCATCTTCATCGCCTTCCAACGCGATGACTTTTTCGAGTAAGTTCGTAAACTTTTTACATAACTCCATATTTGTTTCCTTCAACAAGAACGAAATCAATGATTTTGATATTTGTTCCTTCACTTTAACAATCGCTTCGATATCAAATTCACAAACTTTCGAAAGAAAATCAATGATATTTTCGATTTGTGGATAAGCGTTTGCGTTTTTCATTGAAGCAACCAAAAACGAAAGACATTCGTTCTTAGTGCTTGATTTCAAGATCATTTCATGGAAAGTTTCATATCCAAACTTACGAACAAAGTGTAAAATTTCTTCTTGTGAAAAGATGTGAAGTACAATTATAAATGGAGCTGCTTCATCGAGACTAATTTCTTGTGTCTCTAATAACAACGTGAAATATTGATTCATTGAATGCATACAATGAATGTCTCCTGTCATTTTAGCATAACACATCATCCAGAAGAACGATAGAGGCGATTTGTCACTTTTAAGCGTGGATTTGAGTCCTTTTTCATCGGTCAAATTTGTGTACTTATCGTTCTTTGAGGTTTCATCGGTGAAGTGTTTGTAAAACATAGAATCTGATTGGAAGCACTTTTTGATCAATTGAAAAGCTTCGTTTTGAACGCTGATTGAATTTAATTGCATCAAAAACAACGATATGTAAAAGTGATTAAAGTCATTTTTGAGTTGTAATAATGTAGCAATCGATATTTCGATATAATTAGGATATTTAATTATGTTTGAAATTGCTAATTTTTCAACTTCTTTATCATCGATAATTCCTAAGAATTTTTTGGTGAATAATGTATAAGGTTTGTTTGAATGTAAAGAATTTTCCAAAAATTTTTCATTTGATGAATTTTCATGTTTAAATATATTGATGAAAATCTTTAAGATTGTAACGAAATTTTTAGGTTCTCGATAATTATTTATTAAACAAATTTCTTCGTTATGAATTCGAATGAAATCGAATTTGTTTGAGAAAGAGTTAAAAAACGAAATCAAAAATTTTGAAGAAATTTTATCATCGAAATAAATTCCGTAATTAATGAAATATACAATGAAATGATTAAAGAAGTCAATGTTTAAATCGAATTCACTAAATATTAAATATGGAATATAATAAATTGCTTTTTTAGGATATAATTCCATAAATTTTAGAATCGATTTCGGCTCATTCTTTACTAAATACGTTGGAATTGATATAAGATCTAAAGGCAAATTCGAATTACATAAATAAGGAATTGCGATTGAAGAAAACAATTCCGATTTAATATTATTCCAAAAGTTACTTATATTTATATTTTCTTTTATTATTAAATGATATATAACTTTTTTAATATATTTTTTAGTTTTCATTTTGTTTATTAACTTAGATAAAAATATCGAATAATTTGTTATATCATCAATATCACGAATGAAAGTTAATAAAACTTTTTCCCAGTTATTAATTTTAATGAAATTATTTTTTATTATTTTAAAGTTCGGACATATTATATTATCTAAAACATTTTCATTTTTAATTTCATTATTAAAATTATTATTCACAAACTCATTAAACAATAAAATAATAAATGATTGTGATTCCGAATAATTATTCAACATAATTTTTATGATTTCTGATAAAACTTTATCATTAGTAAGAGGATAAAACACAAAATTTTTGTTATTTTTATAATATTCCCAAAAAATCGATCGAATTTCTAATATATGTAAAATTGTTTTATCTGTAATCAAAGAAAGTTTTTTAATTTGATGATTATTCCTATTAAATATTTTATTATCCTTAATTAAAAGCGTTGAATATAAAAACGAATTAAATGATAATGTTGTATACTCATTAAACAATTGAGTTTTAATCAAGTTCAAATATTTAAAATCAAATTTAACATAACCTTCATTCGAATTAAATGAGAAATCAACAATATCACGTGTTGATCCTATTTTATTTTGGAAGTCATTAATTATAAAAGTTTTATCGAAATATTCTTTTTTAAGATTAACTTTAAAATAATTTAAAACGTTTTCACTTACATTTAATAAATAAATTTTCTTAAAAGATGATATTAATTCTGGTAAATAATGGAATACTTCATTTAGATAATCAACATCATATTTACTTCGACCAGAGAAATCAACAACAATCGAATTAATGAAATCTTTCGAAAAATGTATTTGTATGAAATGAGACATTATCATTGGTTGAATACTATTTGGTAATTTATGACATATTATTTTATATCTTCGTTCATTGTTTTTAGCTTTGATTAAATATATAGAATTCGAATTCTTTATCTTTAAGTATTGTGATGGTTGAAATGGATATGCTTCTTTAAATGAATCGATTTGATCTATGGGTACATATTGATTATTTTCATTTATGAATTTTAATAATTTATTAAATGTGTCCGAATAATTAATAATTGGATATTGTAAATATATTTGTTGCTTTGGCTTTTCAAATGTTTTAATGAATTTCGGATTTTGTTTTAATATTTCAATGAATTTAAGTGCTTCGTTATCATTAGAATTCTTATCTACACCATAAAATATTGGCTCACTTAAAAATGGAAATAATAAATAATCACAAAAATAATTTATAATATTTTCTTTCCCAATTATATCAAAAAATTTAATTATTTTCTTATCAAATTTTATTAAATCAATGAAATCATCGACTTTTTTCTTATAAAATTTTGTTTGTAATGAATTAAAATCAAAATAAAATGTGATGAATTTTAGATAAGAAATCATAAATGATGAAAAATATGAATAGTTTTCTTTATTTTTTAATATGAATTTTAATAATTCGATTTCTAAATCATAAAATGATACAAAACGAATAATAATATCAAAAGAAGTAATTGTTGTGAATTTATTTGTTAATAAATCATTAAACGAAAACTCTAAATTTAAAATTTTTATAGTAACATTATCATCATTTTTAATGATTTTTGTTTGATATATATTAGGATCATATATATTATAAAAAGAATGTATTAAAATTGATTTTAATACATTATCACAATTATTAATTTTAACAAAATAAGATCCGAAAACATAAACAAAATTATTTCTTAATAATGAATCAATATTATTTTGTATTATATCATTAAATTTATCTTTAAATGTAATTAAAACCAATTCATATACATTTAAAGTAAACATAATATATTTCTTTTTTACTAATTTTATTTGTTTTGATATCGAATTTAATGAATTTAATAAACACATAACAATTTCCTCATTTTGATTTTTACAATAATAACATAAATTCTCATTTAAAAACTCATATATTAATAATGAATTATGATTTGTAGGGATACCTTCAATATTAAAAAGTTTTTGGATATAATTCGAAACAGATATATTTAACTTTAATTCATTCTCATATAAATTCTTTTGTAACTCTTTAACAAATATAAACCCTAAATCTAATTCACGATTTATATTATTTTCATCAATTATTACCGCCAAAAAATTAATAATATTTAATAACTTATTAAGAGTAATATCTTTAGAATCTAAAATCGAATATAATTTCTTTAAACAAACTGGAATACAAACTTTTGGAATAGTATTAAACAATGGAATTAATTCATTAAATCCTTTGAAATCAATTAATTGAAGGATTTCGAGTATAACTTTTTCCGGGTTAAAATATTTTAAAAAGATTGAAATGAAAGAAGAATTAATTTTAATGTTATTTAATAATAATGAATAAGGAATTTTTATTATATTATTCATTAATTTAAATGTCGGATTATTAATATTACATTTAGTTAATAATTTCGTTAAAGAATTTTCAGTTTTTATTGTTTTTATTCCAATAATTTGATATAATATAATTATATCATTTATCATATTATAATTAAATGAAAAATCATTAATTTTATGTATCGAAATAATAAAATATATCCAATGAATAAATATATTAAATATACATAATAATTGTTCAAGTATAGTTATCTCACCTTTAACACATAAATTTAATAACATATCTCTATAACTTGCTAAAATAGAATTAACAACATTTTCATATTCATCTTTATCATATATATTAATTATTCTCCATTGATCGAAAGGCAAAAACAAATTTTGTAAAAACAAAAACAAAATTGCTGGCGTTTGAGTTGAATTATTATTAATAAATGAAATAATCATTAACATTATCTTTTTAATATTAGTAATATCATTAAAATCATTAATTAATACTTGGAAACTTAATGGCGTTTCTAATTCGAATTCTTGGAATTCTACACTCGACATTTTAATATGATTTTCTAAACTTAATTCATACCAAAATAATATAACTGTTGACTCGAAAATTAAATACTTTTCATCTGTTTTAAATAATGTATTATTTTGTAATGAGTTATATATAATTTCAATTAATCGCGATCCAATAAAATTCGGAATTTGTGATATTTTAAGTTTTATTGGATATCCTTCAAATAATATTCGACAAGCTTCACAAAACATTACAATTCCATCCGATTCATTTGAATATGAATAATTATTTAATAGTTTCCAATCATTATGATTCACAAATGAATCAATAATAATAAATGAAGCTTGAACATTCTTATAAACAATGTTCATTTCATTCTTAAATTGTTCCCATGATTTCGTTAATATGGAATCAATATATTTGGGAAACTTGTCGCCCATCATAATTTTGGCAGTACTAAATTCAATAAGTGAAAAATATATTGAACGATAATTCTTTTTATTAGGAATTAAAAGACCTTTAACAGCCTTTTTGATCTTACTTTCGGAAATACAAAAAAAGACAAATGGTATTAAAAAGGATAACAATGGATATATTTCAATATTTAACTTATCAAAATTATTAATGTAATCTAAAACAAGTGGAAATGGTTTGTCAAATTGATGATTATTAAGAATGTCTTGATGAACATATGGATGATTAGATGAAAAACGACGAAAAATTAAATAAAGATGTATATGGAAATCTTCCCGGATCTTGGTCATGAAATGTAAAATGGTTCGAAGGGATTTGAGAAATGTTAGAAAAGATTCTTTCTCATTGATGATATAGAAAAGAATATGAATAAAAAAGGAACTTGAACGAGAATATATTGATAATTGACTTTGAATAAATTCAGTAAAAATACTTACAATGTTACAGCCACAATCAACACACTTGGAAATAAGTTGCCCAAATGGATTTATAATGGATGGATATTTTTGATATATCGAAATGAGTGTTGGATGTGTCAAAATTTGATACAATGGATAACTGACATTCATGCCGTTAGGCTTGTTTGGAACATTTTTTAAAATTAAACAGAGAATATTTAAACATTGCTTATCAAAATTTGTGATTTCTTTTCCTTCAAGTTCATTCAATTGAGTTGCAACTAAAAAAAGTAGATGTATAAATGTTTTCTCTGGAGATACTAAACTACATTTAGAAAGCTCTTCTAAATATGATTTTCCTGGAATGTCAATCCAAATATTTGTTACAAACCATTGATAATTAGTGCTTTTTGGATAACGATCAATGGCATTTTTAAAGTCATCAATTATTTCTTTATAAACTTTTCCAGCAACAAATGTTTCAGGTATCAAGAGTAAGTGTTGCTATAAAGTATTCAATCAAATTCATTAAAAGAACTGCCAAAACGATCATATTGATCTCATTTTGACATTCGATACAACCTCTTCGATTGTTTTGTTTGATTGAGCTCATAGAATTTATGAATGCTTTACATATGTGATGTAATTTGGGGTGCTTCACTTACCAAAGCACCAATGCAATGGAAAATAGAAATTCGGCTTTCGAAGCTAGAAAACTTAAAACAAACTCAAAAATGCGAATTGTCGTGCTGTGTATTTAATGAACTTGGGGAATTAGGCCATACAAATTATATGAATCAAAGAAATTTTGATGAGACAATCAAAATTTATTTGCCATTCTTATGTAAACTTCAATTCGCCCTTATTTCAAAAGCGCCAGATTGTAATTTGGTTTCCAAAACATCATTTGATTTGCAATCAATCAAAGATTTGAATACAAATTTATCAACTACTCTTAAATTTGAAGATAAGTTTACGTTAGCGATTTCTATTATTGAATTATCGCTTAGTGAGACAAATGCAGTTGCTAATTTTGAAAATGAAATTCCATTATATTTATCAATTTCAGTCTTATCTAGTAGCAAAGCATCAACATCAATTACTCACATCTCTAAAAGAAATTTCATTTCTGAAGTATCTTTTATTGATTCTAATTTTTTGAAAAATGCCACATTTTCAGAATATCGATATCAAAACTTACACATATCAACCATCTTAATTGATCTACGTAAAGTTATTTTGTCATGGCCAACTCTCATTATTGGCATTTTCACAAATTCAAATCTTTTTAAATTTTTGATCCAATCAGAAAAAGGATTAATCAAGTCCGAAAAACTTAACATGCAAGAAGGACATACATTTTTCATACCCACTATTCTACATCTTCATGAGTCAAATTCGATTCATCTTCATGAAATTAAAAAATCTTTCACAGGCATTACAAAGGCAAACATTTATAAAGCAGTTCAGAAAATCCTCACAGGCACAGGTTTAAATTCACAAATTATTCCTAATCGATTATCATTTTTTTCAAATCCTGATCTTTTCACTGATGACTTTTTTATGGAATATCCTGGCACAAGGACTCTTAATGTTTATCTTGATTATGTAAATACCAATGAAGGATTAGATCTAGTTCATGTTCTTACAAATGCAGATAATAGAAAACACATATGCTACCTCAACCAAAAGCAACTCAAGGGAATTACCCTTAATTTACCCCAAAGTCCAAAAGATAAAACATTTGCGTCGATTCAATTCGAAGAATTAACCCCAAATGCAAAAACCATAACTATAGTCATAATGTCGCTTTCTAAGCCAATTTCTTCTTTCGGTCACGTTGAGGTTTACGTAAAAGATGAGTTTAAGCGCGAAGTATTTAGGTTCCCGGTGGACTTCGATGATCAATGTAAAGCATACAAAATCGGTGAATTTCAAAGAAAAAGTGAGTCTGTCTGGATGTTTAATTTTTTAGGCATTCATACAAATTATGAAACTTACTTTGACTTAAATTATGATAAGTAAGAAAGAGGTCATTATGTTTTCTAATAAATTAACAATATGTTTTGTTTGGAAATTCTTTTCAAAATTGTTTTCCTATGTGGGTGTGCATCACACCTCAAGGGCAAAAAAACGGTTTATTTGCCATTTTTGCCCATAATTTTCAATTCTCAGAAAACTTTTTGATAATAATTTTGTGTAACAACTTTCTCAATCTCATATAAAAAATTATATGGACAAATTTAAATTGAGTTTTAATTAAATTTTTACTGTAATTGCATCTCCAGCCTCAACCATTTGGATAGAAGTATAACGCTGATAGCATGAAGAAATCCATCTTCCTTGGGCTTTAATTTTGCAATCAGCAATTCCAGCCAATGATGCTTCATGAGCGGCCCCTTTACGAAAAGAATGTGTTGCATAACTCTCTGGATTCACTCCAATTTTTTTTTATGCAATTTAAACTTTCTCCTAACTGTTCTATCACATAATGTAAAGACATTCGATTCTTCATTTATATAACTTAATACTTTCCATTTTGGTAACCATAGAAAAGGGGAATATATTGTGTTTGAACGACAAATGTACACATTGACTCTCCTCCCTGTTTGATCTGTTTTAAAATAAGGAATGAGTAATACCAAACGTCCGTCCTGATCATATGTTATTTCTTTCCACATTAATCTGCACGCCTCAGAAATTCGTCAAAAGCCATAAAAGCACAAACTTTCTATTGTCATAAGTTCTATTTCATTTTTTACATTTTGATTAGTACTTTTTGCAAGTCTTATCATAAGTCGTATTGTGACATACTTTTTCGCATTTGGAGATGTATCCCCCTTCATTATTCTTTTCAAGCCAAGCATGTACGACTTAAAATTATTTGTTTTCGTAAAATCATCTAAGTTATTTTTTCTTAAATAAGATACAACAGCTGAGACGAATGATTTAAGGTAGGAATAGGTCGTTTGCGGGTGTTGACTTCTATAGAATTCCAAAAAAGCACGTAATTTATTCTCAGTAATAAGATATGATTCGGGTGCATTAGGAATTTGATTCATTGTATTGTCATATGAACGCAACAAAGAATTATATGTTCTTTGTGTGTTTTCAGCAATCCTTTGTTGTTCAACAGATACAGTAGCTTGAACTAAACTATTAAAATCCATGTGGTAGCTCATGGACCACTGGTTACTTGAAAAAGTTGTTACACAAAATTATTATCAAAAAGTTTTCTGATAATTCAATTATACCTACAGCTTCGCTCAAAAAGTGTCCGTATAATTTTAATATATGATAATCGTCAATAATTGTCTCCTTTTTTTGATGTCACCTTCCCCTTCACCCTTTTTGGGATCTCAAAATTGTCCATCAGATTTTTCTTGAGCCTCTGCACAGTTAATATATAGCTTAATTTATGCATAAATATATATATATATATATATATATATATATATATATATATATATATATATATATACTCAAAAAAAGTATAGATTGTGTCAGTATTTGAAGTGTCGCCTCCTATGTGAAGAACGGCCATTGTTATGCGGTTTTTTGCGGTTTTATATTGAGAATAAATTTCAGTTTTGGCGCCAAATTCTAATGAACCATAGCACAAGCAAAGAACAGCTTCAACAACAAGAAAATGATCTGATTGCCCAATCCTCTAACAATATTACATTCGATCCACCACAGATCCCAGGGTATTTTCAAGCTCTTTTTCAAAATCAAAGTTCTGATAAACAAACCTATTATACACATGGGTCATGGTCTCAACAAGAAGACGAACTTCTTAAATCAGCCATAGCTCAAGTTGGCACAAAAAAATGGAGCAATGTTGCAAAATTTATTCCAACAAGAACTTCCAAACAATGCAGAGAAAGATGGTCCAACAGGCTCGACCCTGCACTGAAGCATAGCCCTTATGAACCATGGGAAGATCAGATTATTATTGAAAAACAAAAAGAATTTGGGAATCGTTGGACAATAATTGCTGAGCTACTCCCGGGAAGGTCTCCAGGCTCTGTCAAAAATAGGTGGTATTCTGGACTGAAAGTATCTCGTTCTTCTTATAGGATTTCACAAAACCCGCAAGATGGAATTGTCATAGATTCTTTAACAATGCTTCCGCATGATCAAGGCAATAGCGTACAAAACAATCCAGAACTTTAAAAAAAGCATTTTCCTTATAAGGAAAAGATGTAATAAAATTGTTGGTTTCTTTTGGAAAGGCCGAAGATCTTGACTTGGAATTCTTATCGTTCATTATCGCTTGAATAATTCCCAGAAAATGTAATTCAATAAATATCGTTCTCTACCGAAAAACTTCTATCGTCACATTGAAAATTCTTGAATAAACGGCTAACGTTTGTGTGAATTCAATTGATTAAACGGTTATATTTCAAATATCGCCATTTTGAAAAGATGAAGCAAGACAAACTCGAAGTGACCTTTATTGATGATAGAAACAACCCGAATCATCGTCCCCATCATGTATTTCATTGCACCTGCAACGTGTGTGAAGGTACTTGCATTGCTAAAGAAAATTCTCATCACGAAGGAGAAAAATTACAATTTTACCATGACTCCTCATTGCACTCTATACTACCTAAATTTTTCGGGATATATCCCTCAACAAAACAATCTTATATGATAATTGAAGACATGGATAATGGATTTATCTCACCTTGTCATTGTGATATTAAGCTTGGTACTCGTCAATGGGACATTACAGCATCCGAAAAGTTTCGTGTGAAATTAATTCGCAAGAATGCGGAATCCATCTCTCACATTCTTGGTATTCGTCTTGTTTCAATGCGAATCCAAAGAAACAGAAAAATAATTGTCGACACAACAAAATCACAAAACTGTTACCTTACCAAAGAACAATTTATTCAGCAACTTCATGATTTTATTCCAAATCAAATTCTTCCAAGTACAATAAAAAGACTTAAACGAATAAACAAAATTTATTCTGCATACATAAAAGAGAACCCGGGCTTCAGACTGTATGCAAGCTCATTGTTTATGTCATACGACGCAGATGATTTGTTAAAGGAGCCGAGATTAGTTCTGATCGACTTTGCACATTCACATTCGGATATAAGAAAAGAGGGATATAAAATAAGCGATACATCACTTGATGATGGAGTAGAGTTTGGGTTAAAGAATCTCCTCCACATCATCAAAACTTTTTTGGATTATTGAAATCCATTGGATGTACGATAGAGAATTCAATGGTTAATTTATCGTTTCGCTTCTGTAATAATTTATGGCGAATATTGTAAATACAAAACAAAAAGAAAAGATAATATATTTAATTTTCATTATTGATGATATCATTCATTTTTGTTTATTAAAAATTTGTCCCTTAATTTTTTTTAAAATAGAACTATAAAAGAAATTATAAATTTAATATAAGTTGTAAATTGAGAAAAAGAACAAATGAAATTCCTTTTTACAAATATTCGCAAAAATGCTTTGTTTGTTCAAAAAATCAAGAGGACGGTAACCAGATCATTCTCTGCACGATTTTCTTTATACTTAAAATTTAGAATTAACTGATGAAAAAAATGATCTTTTTTACTTCTACAAAAAGAATTTTGGTCATTTTAAAGATATTCGTGATCATTTTTTCATTTCATTATGAACAGTGCGAAAAAACTGAAAAGGAAATGGTAATTTTGATGGATCACCTCTACGATAGGAAGGAAGTTCGGCCAGTTAATGCATTTGCACAAATTCGAATAGTTCACTAGAAATCGAACATAGTTCATCACAAATATCTCAAAAAATGATTATTTTTGAGATTCTTTACAATTTTGAAAAATATTGCTATAAAACCTCTCATTTGTAAAAGAAATTTGAGTGATTATTCCAATTTTTCACCGAATAATACACATTAATACAATTATTATATTTGCATAATTTGTTTTCGTATGAATTTTAACTTGGACTTTCATTATCAAAACCAAATATTCGAAAAGTGGTCTTATATCTGATAAATCGAAAATGATAATTTGATATTTTTAAAATTCATTTAAATCATTTCAAATTTCAATGTATTTTTTGGGAATTGTTATTATAATTTCATACACCTCTTATCTATGCAATTGAAAATGGGAATGCAGATGTTGTAAGATTGCTTCTTGATTCAGGAAAAGTTAACATAAATTCTATAAATGTTTATTTATTATTTGCAAAATCTATTTATATAATTTAATGTTAAAAAATGATTTTCGGAATCTACTTAAAATTTATAAAACCCAACTTGTGATAGCATCTGAAAAAAATAAATATGATATTATCCGATTAATAACAGATCAAATTGATATAATGTTCTAGTATTCAAAATATACCAAACAACAATAATAATGGTTAATTTAGGTAAAATAAAAATTATTTTAGTCGAATCATTACATTTATAAAGGGATAAGAAAAAACTGAAAACCCTTTTGAATATATAATAAAATATTTCACCAAATGTTTGAGTAAATTTATAAAAAGAAAATAATTTAAAATGATGCAATTTAATTATTCTTGTTAAATACATTTAACAGCTCTATGTTAATTTATTCTTATATATATATATATATATATATTCTATTGAATCGACCTATAAAAGGTATAGATTTCCTTAATTTTACCACCAGTTTTTATTTCGTAGGTATCATCCACCTTCAAAAGCACATTTTTCTCATTTTATACTATTTGTAGTGTTTTATTCTTCTTAGATGTTAGGTATTGAATATTTTTTCCATACAAAGCACTGACAACTTATAATAATACTTTTATTTCGACTCTATCAGGACATGCTCGGATCGATTTTTCTTCTAATTTCTAATTGTTTCAAGAAATTATAATATCCAAAAATAGTGATATTTTTTATAGCATATGTTAGTTTATAAGGTATTTCTGTTTTATTTTCGAAAAAAATCAATATATTTTAATCGTATCCACATAAAGTATTGAAATAAAAACACTTTTTCAAGATGATTTTTAACGGTCCACTCGGTTGTCTGATTGAAATTCAAATTTTCAGAAGTAAATATTTACTTTCAAAATTTTGAATGCATTCATAAATTTGACAATACACAATGGAGAAATCCTATCTTTCCCCTATTTAGAACAACAAAATTTTGAGTCTATACCAACTATTATAATGTAGTGGCTTTTATAAGCTCTTATTTTCTTGAATATTACCTTATGTTACATACTGAAATTTCATTGATTGATATTCTTATTTAGTAATTCTCCTTCCAGTGTCTTTACATTAGCTGTTTGAAATTTGTTATTTGGCATGAATTTCATTCTCTGTATTGTGAAGATAAGGGATCAATGTTTCTCAATTTCCATTAAGACAAAAGTGACGTTTAAAAATTTTCATCACAAAATGGGCTGCAATTGTAGTTATATCGAAATGGGTTATGATGACTTCGATATTATGGAATCTCTCCCTGATGGCTTCAACGAAGAAGATATCGAGAATGTTCGAAATAGAGGAAATGAATATGTCAACATGTCGGTTTTATATTCTATTGGTATTGAATGCCAAACATTAGCAACCCGTGAATTTCCTCATTCAATGAAAAAATCATGCTTTTTATGTATCAATACTATCAATCCAATTTCAAAAGAAGAAAAAATCAACTCCATAAATGATTCTATTGCCATAGCGCAATCTTTTCGTAAGCTTGGTTATAATGTTTATTTTGTCATTAACCCAGTATCAACTGTTTTTTTCTCATGTTTTAGAATTTTTCTCTCACAAACGACAAACAGTGTTGTACTTGGATTTTTTGGGTACACTAGGGACGTCATTTCAGAAAACAAAAACTCTAATTTACTTTTCTTCAATAATGAATTAATTCCATGTTCAAGAATAAATGACTTTATCAATGCTTACAAAGTTCCTACGTCAAGGCTCCTTTGTATGTTCGATTGTAGTCATATTAAAGATACAAATGACCTTCCATCGAAATCAATATTTATTTCAGATAATCTTCCTCCAAATACAACAATGATTTCAATCGAAGTCAACGAAGGAGACCCAAAGTCTCAAAGTACAGAAATCAATTCACAGGGATATCTATCATTTTCTCTATGTCGTATCTTTTCAACAAATACAAGCATTACAATGGACGAAATCGAGAACTCTGTTAATGAAGAGGTTCAACGATTTGGGTTTCATGTTGTAAGGTATGGATAGGCTATTCATGTAATATATATTTTTAAAAATATTATCATAAATTTTTTCTTGCTCTATTTTCTATAGAATATTTGCCTTTGCACATATGAAAATTTTGATTATCAGAAAGATTTTAACGAGATCAAGTAAATTTTTTTCTAATTAGGGTCAATATTTCATTATAAACTCATATAATATACATGAAATTCAACGAATTTTATTCCAAATATTCATATGCAACTTGGAGCGTGTGGGCGAATTTGACTTGTTTTAACTCATCGCTCAAAAGTGCTTTTGAATTGTTTATTTTTATAAATTGAATGCTTTTCCATTTCTGCCCACTTGAGGGCATTTTTTCATTTCACAACTAGAATTTGTTTTATGGAAGAATTTGAGATTACTGTACTTGGAACACCTTATGTATGGAAACCAATTATCGAATATTTAGAAAAAAAGAACCCAAACAAAGAAATAAATGAACACGAAGAAGGTGATATTTTTTATTGTATAACGAAATGTTTACTGAACTTTCACAAACAAAACAGTAATTCGAAATTATTTACTACAAAAATATTTATTCATATTAGTGACTTCTTGAATATTCTTTGCATTTCCATTTGTGACGTAATGAACATATATGCCGATTCCAAATAACTTTTATTTCTACCTCGAAACGCAATTGACTTAATGGAATAAGTTATACTTTTTACTTTTGAAAGTAATTTTCAATTCATTTTTGGACATATTTATGTTTACGATATTTCCGATTAATTCTTTTTCCAAAATTTTTGATACCTTTAAATCCATTATATAAATGTTTGTACATGTTATACAAAGGAAATTACTTTTGTTTTTGATCATTACTTTAATTTGATTTATTACACTTGTTGAAATTAATTTTTGTGCATTCGCAACATTATCATTATAAACGTTAATTCTATTTTCTAAATATGCTCTCATTGGTCGTGATTGTTTTATATTTTCCATTGATTGTAATTTCTTCATTTTATCAATCGAAAGTTCAGTTATAACACCTGCCAAACCTACTCCATAACTATAGCATGGAATTTCTTTAATTTTAATTCCAATGTTTTTATTATTGTTTTGAATACCCTTTATAATTGATGTAATATTTAAATTATTTTCATTAATTTGTTCAATAATTTGATTCATAATTTCATTAGAAAAATATTTGTGCGTCACTTTTCTGTTATCGTACTCATCGTTAACCGTCCGGCTAAATATAAATATTTCACTTGTTAATTCACTTTTAAGTGATGAAATGTTTAATTGTTTCGCAATTATTGAAGTAACTTTAAACGCATTTAATATAGCACCACTCGCTCCAAGCATTTGTATTATTTTATTTAACATTTCTCGTTTATAATCATCTGCGAATTTATTAATTAATGATTCAATTTGATCAACTAAGTTCGAAACAAAAATTCCTGGAATTATAATTTCTTTGGAATTTATTGGTATCAAGTTAATGTATTTATAAAAACTTGGTGTCTTACCATAAAAAGAAGGTCTTTTACTTGATCCTTCGAAAGAAACGACAAGGAAAATTGGACTTATTTCGAGCCAATTTATATTAATTAAAGAAATTGATTTTGTTTTTATAGTTTTTGCAGGTTGAATTGTTTTCTTTTTATTAATTTTCTTGAATAAACTTATGATATATATTAAGTCAGTAATGAAACCTGAATTAATATTTATGTCGATTCTTTGTAATTTTAATGATATGAATTTAAATGATGATAAAAATGGTACATCATTTGGACATATGCATTGTAATGATACAAATGGTTCATTATTATCATTTCTTCCATATAAAATTGTGGAATTATTTTTCGTTGTTGGTAATTGATCATCGATTTGTATGTTCTTTAATGCAAATTTTACAGATGTATCATTTTCACTTTGTAGAATCGATGTCGTAATTTCATTTAATGTTAATAAAAGAAATTCTTTCATTTGTTGATCGATAATCGAAATGAAAATTTTATTAATTTGGATATCAAATGAAAATTTCGGAGTTGTTAATTGTATATTTTCATTTGTGTTATCATTATATGTAATAATTACCATTCGAGTGCCAATTGCATTTGGTTTAATTTGAATGTAAATTGGTTTTCCTTTATATTCTTTGTCCATTTTAATAAGTTGTGTATCTTCGATTAATGATATGTTATAATTACAATTATCAAATAAGATTTGCATTGATGGATAAGCAAATGGTTCATCAAACGCAAAAATCGAAGTGGAATTTGGTAATACTTCAAATGGTTTGAAACAAATAAATTGAAATGCAAATATTAATGTATCCAATTCATTGACAATTGTTATTGGAGTAGGGAATTGTATTGGATTAAACTTAATGATATAACCCGTTTCTGATTTAGTTACATCAAGTTCCATAAAAATACTTTTCTTTGTGTTTTGAACTCTGAAAACGGTTTTTCTGGGTTCAAATATTGAAATTACAGGGTAGGTCAAAAAACCGTCGACTTTTATATAGTAATAACCGTTTTTGGGAACAGTTGTTATTAAAAACTCTGAATTTGGATTGCATACGATTGAATTGCCGATGGTTTTTCCTTTGAATTTGTCATTTGCCACATCATTCATAACTTTATTCGGATCAAAATTCGGTAATTCATCAGTTGGTAAAAGAGAAAATTGAACGTCTAAGTTATTAATAATTTTAATTGATGAAAAGAAAGTTAAAATTACTGTTTCATAATTGTGACTTAAATTATAAGTTATTGGTACAAATAACTTTTTGTTGTTACAAGAAGGTAATAATAAAGTCGAATAACCAGAATGACTACAATCAATAATTTCATTTGATTCATTTGATATACTCATTGCTTTAATTTTAATTTTTAATGATTTGTTTTCTTCATTTAGAAATATTGATTCAGGGCAATAATTATTATTTGCTGAATTTGGTTGAATTAATATTTCATTATTAATGTACAAAAGTAAATTCGATTCATTATATATAATACATGGTGTATATATTATTATTGACATTTCTTCTTCATTTCTTTCGATGAAGTAAAGAATTGTTTCGAATTTATTTGTCTTTGAATTAAATATTTCAAAGCTTTCAAACGTTTCACTCGAAAAATCGATTTTAACATTTGTCCAATTCTTTCCATCATTTGATATCTTTAATTTCATTATGTCTTTAGTTATAACATCTTCATAAAATATATCATTTTTACCATACGATTTTATCGTAATCGGAATATCATTATCAGTTTTACGGATATAAATATGATAAGGTAAATGGTTCTTAATATTCCATTGTGATTTTATAGAAAATACTTTAATTCCTGATGATGTATCAATATAAGAAGTTTTGATACAATTAAATACAGTTTCCGATGTAATAACTTGAAATATTTCAGATTTATCATTTAAACAAGAAATCCCAAATAAATTATATTTCTTAGATAATGTATATATACTTGGAATGATTGTATAATAATTAGTTTTATTAGGTGATGATATAAATAATGGAAATCGTTTCTTGGGATTTAAAAAACCTAATTTTTTAAGTGCTTTAGTTTGTTCATCTTTAATATATAGATCAAATGGAATTGAAATTTTATTTTCGATTTGTATTGGACTTTGAAGTTTTATTAATGTCGAACCTTTATAAGGAATTTTTATTACACAAATTGTTATATTATTTGAAGTTATATAAGTTGGATAAGAAATTATATCAAACGAAAATTTAAATTGTATATTTTTATATTTAAATTCAATAAGATTTGAATCGTTTTTAGTTATTGGAAGTATTTCTTGTGGTAATAATTTGAGATCAACTCCTTGTTCTTTAATGAGTATAAATGTATCAAGTTCATTTGTTATTGATAATGACGAATGTTCTAAATATTTAGAAGTAAACATTCGTTGTGAATTATTTATTTGTGATTTTAATAATTTTATAATTTTTTGTAATCTTAAAACAGTAAAAATTGGCAAATTAATATTAAAGTTATCTAAAATTTTCA
This sequence comes from Histomonas meleagridis, assembly GCF_020186115.1. Classification (NCBI taxonomy): domain Eukaryota; phylum Parabasalia; order Tritrichomonadida; family Dientamoebidae; genus Histomonas; species Histomonas meleagridis. The sequence continues at coordinate 721,929 of NW_027150758.1, forward strand.
ATTGCATTTGTATAATGTCATTTATTAAGACGAATATAAATGATAAATGAAATGGTTCAATGATATAATCAAAAGAACCTGTAACATTATTAAAGAATTCTAAATAAGGAGAAAAGTTAATAATATATGCTGTCGATGTTGAATTCTTTGCAATATTTGTATTAATTTCTGGAATAGTAAATTGAAGTATTGGTATAATCGACGATTTTAATGATCGATTATCTTCACATAAAATAATTTGAATCGGGTCGAATGACGTTATGTTAATTGCTTTTATTTGTATCATTTGTTTTTCTGTAGTTTTTTCATATGAAAATGTTTTCAATTCAATTGTTTCCTTTATTGAATCAAAGATTTGTTTAAATAATAAAATATCAAAAACAGAAATTTGGATACTTAAGTTATCTATATTTGTATCAATTGAAATTCCTTTTTCATTTTTAGTGAAATTAATTTTAAACCCAAAGTTTGATATTATTGGTGAATAATTTTGATTTATCATTGGATTAGTTACTAAAACAGAAAAGTTTCCAGATATTATTGTTAATTTTTTAGCTGACATTTCTAAAAGTAAACTAAAAGTTATATTTAAATTCATATTCTCTTTTGGATTTAATGAAGAAGGTATAATAATATTAATCACTGGGATATTCGATATAATTTTAATTGGTAAACTTCGAAATGATTCTAATGAATATTTTGATTTTGGTTGATTTTCATTTACTAAAGTTTTAGTGTTTGTTGTAGTTAATTCTAATAAAGGTGATGACATTATAAATGTAATAATTGATGTAATAAATTGATAATCAAAATAAATTTGGAACTTTGATAGTGTAAAATATAATTGTTTCTCTTTATATTGCATATTAATTAAAGAATCTTCAGTTAGTGTTTGAATTATTGGAATAGATTTACCATCTTTAGATAAAACATTAACTTTAGATACAATTAAATTTATTATTTCATTTGAATAATTTAAGTCAATTCTTGTTAATAAAAATGATAAAATTGGATCATTAGCCATTAACATTAAAATTTGTAAGTCATCTAATTGTATTTCAAACTTAAATGGAATTTTCGGTAATTTAAAATCATTACTATTGTTAAACTTTGGTAATTTATCAATATCAAATAATAAACAATTAATTATAGTTGATGCAAATAAATGTGAATACATAATTTGTATCTTTTTTATATTAAAAATCATATTAATATCTTCAATTTTAATTTTGTCTTCTTCATTTTCTATTTCATCAAATGGTAATGAAAGTATATAATCATAATTTACTAAATTTTTCTCATTTTCTTTTAAGAATGAACATAAATTAATTCCTGAAATTTCTATAACTGGTTGACTTTTCTGATAAATCATTGAAACTATAATACTTCCAATGTTTAATGCTAATAATTTATAATTCATATTAAATGCAATTTTAGTTGTAGGAATATTAACTTCTAAATATGTTTTAGTATTGTTTACTTGTGGAAGTATATTTAATTGTATTCCTTCCAATATAAAATCGACATTTAACATTGGTATATTTAATGGTTCTTTCTTTGTATTATTATTATTATTTTGTTGATTGAAAAATTCATTTGGTATTAAACTTTTGAGATATTCAACAATTGTAAATATATATGAAAGTGATATATTACTTATAATTTTTGGTATTCGTGTAAATAAATTATTATTTTGGATCTTGAATTGTAATTGTTTAAACTCAAGAACTTTTTGCTCAATAAAATCTGTTTCAATATTAATTCCATTTGTATTAAAATCAACTTCAATTTCATCAGATTTACTCAATGTTAATGAAGTTTCATCTATAAATAAATTAATTAAATTATTAAGTTCTTTCATTATTGTAATATTTATTGGTTTTAATTCTAAATTAGCTTTTAATGAATTATTATTATTATTTTTAACATTTTGATTTGTATTTATATTTAATGGGAATTTAAATTGTAATATCCATGAAATTAACTTTTCTTTGATATTTATATTACATTCGGGAATTTTCATTAATATTTCTTGGCCATTATTATCGGAACCAATTTCAACATAAATTTTATCATTAATATCAATGAAATTATTTTCATCATAATAAATTCCTTTAATTCCATTAATATTAACAGAAAAAACAATGATTGATCCAAACAAAAATATTCCTAATGAAATATTATGTAAAGAAATAGTTGAAATTATATTTTTATCATTATCTAATAACGAAACTTTTACACTTTTAATATTAGCTCCAACTTGAATTCTATTAGGAATTGATATTAACTCACGAAGCTTTGATATAAATTGAATGATATCTGGTACATAAACAAGAATTGGATTAATATCTTCTGGAATGATTGCAAGTTCAATATCAATTGGAACATTTAATGGATTTGGAATATCAAGTGGAATACTTAAGTTAAATGGTTTTAATATATAATTGTTTTCATGATAAATTGAAACATTTTTAATTTCAATGTTTGATGAATTCTCATTAATTTCGATGGAATTTATACCAACATTTAAAAGTTCTTTTGTATCTTTCATTTCAAACATTACATTTTTAACATTAACAATAATACATTAACAATAATATTTTGCTTTATAATTTCATTCTTATTTATGATTTCATTTTGTTGATTTGTAACTTTATTTTGTTGTTTCTTAAATTTTGAAATTACTTTTAATAATGAATCAATATAATTTAATATCCAATTATATGAATCAAATAACAAATAACCATGTGGATTATCAACATTAATTTGAATTGTTTGGATATTATTTCCTTTTATAAACTTAAATTTAATCTTTTTTTGGATTTCGAATAATAATTTTTTCATATGATCAATTTGTATTGAGTCAATTTTAAAATTCAAATTTAAATTTTCTTTTTCATATGTTATTTTTGGATTTATTTTATTTATTGATAATTCCATTTGTTTATCAGATTTTCCGTCATTTAAAATAACATTCATATTTGGAATTGAAGCATTTAATTCTAATTTATTATCACCAAATATAAATATATGTTTTGTAGAACTTTTTTGTTGAAACACTGCTAAATTTGTAATACTTTGAATAGCTTTTAACAAAGATAAAATATTTGTTTGTACCAAATTTAATGAAAATCCATCAACTGAAAAATTAACAAATAAATCAGTTGAAATATTTTGATTAGATATATTTAATAATATATTAGTATGTATGTTATTACTTTTGAACAATTCAATTTTATTAGCAAGTAAAAACTTTAATGAAAATATTAAAATAAAATTAATTGGTTCTATTGTTTTATCAGTATTTTGTATTTCATTTGTTGTTAATACAAAATTATCAAGTTGAAATTCAATCGATTCATTCGAATATGGGATTTCTATTTCAAATGATGGAATACTTAATTTAATTAAACAATTTTTTAATATTTTCAATAACTGAATTTTTTTACCAAACTCAAAAATAGCAACTTTTTCTTGTTTCATAAATAAAAACGCCGAAAAAAAGTCGATTGTGTTATATATAGTATTAATATCAATAATGAATTTAATTGGTGAAACATCCAAAGTAATTTTTGTTACACTGTTTTCTGCTGAAGGTATAACACAATTACCTATTAAGAAATTCGAATTTTCTAACATTTTGACATGATTTATCATTCCTTTATCATTTGGTGATTCAAGTAAAAGTTCATTTATCGTAAGATCTATTGATGTTTCTTTTGATTGACCTTTTAATGTTGAAATAAATTCTCGCATTTCAATTCTAATAATTGGATTATTATTATCATCTTTCATTTCAGCTAGAATATCTTCAATATGTATTTTTAGTTTTAATTGCTTTATTGAAAAAATAAATTCCTTTGCACGATTAACATTGTCAAGACATTTCCTTGCAAGCTTATCTAAGAATACTGTTGTAGTTTCTTCAATTTCAGTATTTTTACTATAATTATTCTTATTTTCTTTTGCATTTATTTTGGCATAATTCTTGATTTCTTGCATTAACGTTGCAATCTTAGCTAAGTAGCAACATTGAGTATAATCAAGACTTAGAAATATGATGGGAAGGAAAACGTTTAGCTCATTTATAAATTCGATGTCGACATCTTGATGCGAATGAAAAAGTGTTAAACTTAATGTAATTGGCTTAATAAGAAATTGGTGTTGACTAGTGATTTGATCTTCCATTACTTTTTCAAAGTTATTGGTAGGAATTTGTTTGGATGGCGTGTCAAAATAGATTGCAAGCCCTTCAATTGAAATTTCTTTCCGAACATAATTATTGTGTATCACTCCATTAACAATATTACCTTCGTCATCAATCGTTCTTAAATTGATTGTATTGATGATGAAACCAAATGCAACAATAGAATTATCAATTTTAAATTCTATCCTAACGTGAATGTTTTCAACTTGAACTTGTATGCCATCAATCATATTTTCAAAAAGTTTTTGAAATAAAGATTTTAATTTACTTGGAGATGCATTTTTTTTCTTGGCACTTAAAGCTTTGATCTCTGCTTGCAGGTCTCGTTTTCCGGCGATTTCTTTATTAAATTGAAGGTTGATAAAGACATTTTTAATTAAAGCTTTTGTTGGATTATTGGCGAGAGACTTTGAGTTCCATGGTAAATAAAGATCAATATCTCCAATTGTTCCATTAAGGACAGTGAGTGGAATGAGCTGTGAAGTGAATGCTGTTGATAATAATTTGATATTTTTTAGTTCTATATGAAATATTCCATTTATGCTTTTCTCTTTAATTTGGTTTTTTGGGATTTCTATATATTTGCTGGTGAATAAATTGATGATTTTTGTGATTAAGCCCATTGCAAATTTTTTTTGATGGCAAAAATTGGAATTGAATGCAATTCAATTCATAATTTCTGAAGTTTATACCTCCAGAAAAAAGTTATCCGCGAACGCGCACTTTTCTTATTTCTGGATTGGAAACAACATTTAAATAATCAATAAGCTTTTGCTATTTTCACTGAGTCTGTTTATTGATCTCAAGCCAGGATTGTTTTTTTCGATTAAATTATGCACTTCTGTCATGTTCTTCATTGAAAAAAACAAAATTGTGTCACAATTCCGAGTTCAGTCAAATCGATTGGGAATTATGCCTTTTACGTTTGTGATGAATTAGAGGAATCACCATTAAAGAAGGTTCGGAAATAGTTGGCAAATGTGCATTGCAGAATTCTGTAGTTCATTGAATAACATGACAATTCCGAGCTCAGTCAAAGAAATGTGGTATGCTATATTTACTTGTTGTGATGAATTAGAGACAGTCATTTTTAAAGAAGGCGTGAATAATGCTGGGAGTCATTCATTTAAATCATGTCCTTCATTGAAAAGCATCACAATTCCCGGCACAGTCACAGAAATTTGTGCCTTTGCATTTGAACCATTGAAAAAGATCGGAATTCCGAATGCCGTGTTTTTGATTACGTCATTGATTGCTGGAATAATTATTCTTACAAGAAGAAAAAATCAAAACAACAATTTGCTTTGCATGTGCTTGATGGAAGATTAACTACAAATTAAAGTTGTGCAGCTTGCGATATAGGGGACAAGCAAAGATTGACCTATCGAATTTCATTATATAAAATAGAAATAGTTAAATTACTTCTTAAACAAGAAGGAATTGATATTAATGCTAAAAATATTTATTTGTTTTATTTGATATTTATTTTAATAATTTGCTATTTCAAAATAGTATTTGAAAATTATTTAAATTATTTAGTACAGCACTTATGAAAGCATCTTGGAATGGTTATACAGAAATAGTTAAATTACTTCTTGAACAAGAAGGAATTGATATTAATGCTAAAAATATTTATTTGTTTTATTTAATATTTATTTTAATAATTTGAAAATTCAAAATAATATTTGGAAATTATTTAAATTATTTTATACAGCACTTATTTTGGCATCTAAAAATGGTTATCTAGAAATCGTTAAATTACTTCTTGAAAGTGAAGGAATTGATATTAATATCGAAGGTAATATTTATTTTAATAATTTTATATTTCAAAATAATATTTGGGAATTATTTGAATTTTTTAAAACAGCACTTATTTTTGCATCTCAAAATGGTCATCTAGAAATAGTTCAATTACATCTTCAACAAAAAGAAATTGATATTAATATTGAAGATGAAATTCATTTTTTATTATTTTATATTACAAAATAATATTTGGAAATTATTTAAATTATATGAAACAGCACTTATGGTTGCATCTGCAAACTGTCATACAGAAATAGTTAAATTACTTCTTAAACAAGAAGGAATTGATATTAATAATAAATATATTCATATATTTAATTTTATATTTGTTTTACTAATTTTGGACTATTTCAAAATAATATTTGGAAATTATTTCAATTATTTCAAACAGCACTTATATGGGCATCTCAAAATGGTCATATAGAAATAGTTAAATTACTTCTTGAACGTGAAGAAATTGATATTAATACTAAAGATATTTATTTGTTTTATTTATTATTTGGGTTTCAAAATAATATTCGGAAATTATTTAAATTATATAAAACAGCACTTATATGGGCATCTCAAAATGGTCATATAGAAATAGTTAAATTACTTCTTGAACAAGAAAAAATTGATTTTAATGCTGAAGATATTTATTTGTTATATTTAATATTTATTTTAATAATTTGATATTTCGAAATAATATTTGGAAATTATTTCAATTATTTCAAACAGCACTTATGTGGGCATCTAAAAAAGGACATACAGAAATCGTTAAATTACTTCTTAAACAAGAAGGAATAGATAGCAAATGCTAAAAATGTGTATTTGTTTTATATAGAACCTATTTTAATATTTTAAAGTTTTAAAATAATATTTGGAATTTTTTTAAATTATTTTATACAGCACTTATTAAAGCATCTAAAAAAGGACATACAGAAATCGTTAAATTACTTCTTAAACAAGAAGGAATTGATATTAATGCTGAAGATATTTATTTGTTATAATTAATATTTATTTTAATAATTTGATATTTCGAAATAATATTTGGAAATTATTTCAATTATTTCAAACAGCACTTATGTGGGAATCTAAAAAAGGACATACAGAAATCGTTAAATTACTTCTTAAACAAGAAGGAATAGATAGCAAATGCTAAAAATGTGTATTTGTTTTATATAGAACCTATTTTAATATTTTAAAGTTTTAAAATAATATTTGGAATTTTTTTAAATTATATTAAACAGCACTTATTTGGGCAAAACACTATTTTACCATTTTCTTTTTGTTTTATGGATAGAAATAAAATTTTATATATAAACAAGTTTCCCTGAGGTTTCTCGATTTGAATAAAACATTAAAAAAAAATTTCCAGATTTTATATTATTTTTCAATCGTAAAAGATGGAGTAATCAGAAAAATCATCAATTAATCTTCTTATAGCCCTAGTTCATTTGGAGCATCATTTTCATTTCTCATATTCAAAGCATATACATGTGCAGCTTCGTCAATTATTGCACGTGTTTGCTGTTGAATATAATCATTTACATGATAAGATATCTTATTTTCAGTCCATTTTGGCGCACCAAAAAATATCTTCTAATTTCCTCACCCTTGATAAAGCAACATGAGTAAAAGCAGAACATTCAATATCGATTGCAACTTTATCAAGGGTTTGACCTTGTGATTTATGTGCTGTTACAGCCCAAGCTAAACGTAAAGGGAACTGATAAACTGTAAAGCAAGTACCATTCATTAAATGATATATGTTTACAATTTTCCTAGTTATTTCGATCGGCTTTTCCCATGCATCCTGTAAATCGAATTTAACTTCGATTGCAAATATTTAATCAGGATTTTGTCTATCATATACATAACCAACTATTGAACCTCTTGCACCATTTATATATTTTAATTTATAGTTAATATTTCTCATTAACATTACTCTTGCATTAAAAACTGATTGAAAAACATATGGAACTGTACACTTTATTTCTTCAGTATTTAAAGCAATATTTAAATATATATGAATTTCATGCTCATTAGCAAGACGATATTTATAAATTAATTGTTGATTCATTAACCTTTGTTCACGATTGTTATTTATATTCCCTCTGTAAGATTGATCAGGACTTACTATTATTGTAAAAAACAAAACGAAACTACTATATTTGATCGAGAAACTTTTTTGTTTAAGGCAAAAGTATTAAATATATTTGCCCGATCATTTGAACTAACAGGACCGTCAGGTGAAATTCAAATAGAAAATGCACTATGGAATGTGATACCATTAATTGATAGAGCTGCGATTTATGTTGAGGCTGTTGTAATGAAACTATGTGATCCAGATATACAGAATTTATGTATAATATTAATTGAAAAACTTTTACCTGTTCCAGCTTTGCCATTAATAAAAAATCTAGAATCATTCCCATTATTATTATCAATAATTGCATCTTTAATCATATTAAAAGCTAAACGTTGTTCTGAATTAAGTTTACTAATATCAGCATTTAATGAATTTCTATCTGATATTCTTTGATCAATAGAATCATTCAAACCGATTGATTTTTTAATTTCATTCGTATTATCATCATTTTCTATTGAATGAGTCTGATGGTTCAAAGATTCTAACATATTAAATTGATTTAATGATTGTTTAATTCGATTTATTCGTTGAGGAATTGTTGTCGGAAATACATTCAATATTTGCTTAATATCTAATATATGTAAAGATTGTTTTATCATTGATATATTTCTAACAATTTCTCCATAAAAATATCGATTCGAATTAATCATATGATTGATAAATTTCCGAATTATTAGAATCAGTAAAAATACCATGAAATTGAGAAGCCTTCTCATAAGTATCAAAATCATATATAATTTCATTATTGGAACGCCAACATCCTGAGAGAAATAATAAATGAAAACAATAATGTTCTCGATTTGAATTCGAATTATATTTGTTTGAAACTACAATTGCAGATTTACTAATATTAATAGCGACTAATTGTTTTGCATTGATCAAATTTTGATAAAAATATATTGACATAGGTGTTAATATTTCTTCATGTAATTGAAATTGATTTTCATATAAAAAATCATCATCATTTTTATTTAAAGTATTTGGAGGTCTAATACGATTGAAATCTGGTGGATTACCTTGCCATTTAATACCACTTGTATCAATTTTAATCTCATACCAAGACCAAAAATCAGCGGAACCGATTTTTCCAAGTTCTGAAGGTCTATTAAAATATATTTGTATCCGGTCCATTTGAATTTGATTACCTGAATCATCATATGAATCATTTCGTAATTCAGGAGGTGCACCACTTTGATGAATGCATTTTGTATCATGGATACAAAATTTTAAGCTAAATATTCTTTGAAATGCATTGTTATGATGAAACTACACCTGCATGAATCTGTACAAATACCGAATCATCAACAGATAAATTTACATTATAGAATGGTTCATGTTTCATATTATATTTTAATCCATAATTACCTGTAGATAAAAACTTATCGAGATTTTCGGCTTTTTTCAAGAACATTTGATGTACATGACCTTCCCAAAGTAATATAAACTTGTTTATATTGAGTGTGAAAGTCAACTACACTGTGAATACGCTATGTTTTCATGAAAATCAGTGAAATTTGAATTTTTTTGTAAAAGATATTGCGTATCGGTTAGTGATAATGAAGAGTTTTTTGTCGAAATATTGAGTGTGAAAGTCACCTACACTGTGTATACGTTGGGTTTTTAAGCAATACGATAAAAAAATTTTTAGGTGAATAACCATCGATTCATGAACAAGTCTATCGTTATACCAACCTCAACCGAGTTATCAGTAATTTTTATTTTAAGAAAGCACATAACCGTAAAAATTGAATCTATCGTTAATTCAAAAGTGGAGAAATACGATTAAAATCAATTCAATTTTTTATCATATATCCCCTATCCATAAAAATTACAAAAAATTATTGACCATTTATCCATTCAAAAGTGTCGCTTTCCGAACGATAGAAAAAATAATATCATTATTTTTATTTACAAAACATTTTGAGGCTGTTCATTTCGATTTTGAGGCATTACTGAGTTAGCATAATTTCGTATTACATTCAATTCATTCACATGAGCATTATATTTATCGAAATCATCATTAAATTTTTGATCTAATAATTCCATTTTAGATATTTGATAAGCTTTATCTAATTGTTCAGGTGTTATATTTTGTGAATAATTCTCAATAGTAGGATAATATTTTTCATTTATAAATTTATAAATTTGTTTTCTTAATAAATTATGATATTTATATATACAGTTACAGTTAATGTTATTACATTTTTATTTTTTACTATAGAAAAGGAAGGTTTAATATTTATAGCACTGAAATCACAATTTTTAAACTCTTGAGCGAAGCATGTATAAAGAGATTCCATTAATAATCATGAATTGATTTTATAAAATTATTTTATTTTATGGAAAACGATATTAATATTGATGCCTTAGATAATATGATTGATTATTGTTTATATAAAAATAAACCTAAATTAAATGAAGAATTAATAAGTGAAATTCATCCAGTGGTGAATGTACCTTATAATTCTTTAAATATAGCAGTAGGTAGACAAAGAAGTGGGAAAACTCAATGTATAATTAGAGAAATGATTAAAATTAGTAATATTAGTCCTAGAACTCATTTATTAATTTATATTAATAAAAATGGATTAGAAAACGATCCCACTTTTGAATCATTAAAACCTTTAATAAAGATTCCAATATTATATGTAGCTGAAAATCAAGCAGAAGATATAGTTAAAGATATATTAAAATGGAAACAATTTTATAATGAAATTAAAAATAATCATTGGGAAAATAAAATAGTAGATAAGCAAATAACTGAATTATTTGAAAAATTATATATTAATAATTTTAATAATTTAACTTTACATACTATGATATTTTTTGAAGATTGTGCTAATAGTCCTTTATGCAAAAAACCTACTAATTATTTTAATCAATTATTTACTAAATTAGCTCATATTCAATGTTCTGTATTTTTCGCTGTTCATTTTTGGAAGTCTCTACCTGCCGAAGTTAAAGCTAATGTAAGTATTATATTTATATTTCCTAATTTCTCTAAACAACAATTAAGTTATATGATAGCTCAAATACCATTGCCTTATACTAAAGATCAAATTTATTCAGTTTATCAAAAACTGTCAGGACATCAAAAAATTATCGTCGACGTGAATAATCAAAAAATTAAAATTGAATAAAAAATGAAAAATTAAAATTTATTTTTCTCAATGTTGAAAGGCCAAAAGGGTATAGATAATGAAATAGCTACTTATCTCAATGTTCTTGGGGTCGATATGAGTGCTGCTTTTGAAAAATTAAAACAATGGAGAAATCAACAACCCAATAAAACTATAGATGAACTCAATAAACGAATAAACATATGGCGAATACAAAAATCACTTAATATATATATCAATTCTATATGGGACGATATATTGTCCTATTCATAAAATATCGGACATCCATTTTTTGATGAACTATTATTATTTCATCCAGAGGTAGAAAAGGAGGATGCTCTAGAAGAGCAAACAAAAAATGAAGAAAATCATTGTTCATCGATGCAACCAACAGTAACTATCATAGACATTAAACCAATTTTGTCTACCGAAATTTCACCATTGGGTTATGAAAAAGTGGTCGAGAATTATCAAAAAAGAAGAACAAATACTAAAGGTTAACCACCACCTTCAAGACCTCATGAATATAAAATCAGAACTCCTGATGGTAAAATGTATGATTTTATAGAAGATAAATCAAAATATAAATATACTGGAGGAAGTAATGTTATATTGGATGAAAATATGGATACATTAGCACATCTTATTCTTGATTTAAAGAAAGATGTTAAAAAAATTTTAGAGCTTCAAACAATAGAAGGAGCAAGAGAATTAGTTAAAAGACATAATAAAAATAAAAAGGATCCGAGATATCATTGGTCTGCAATTGAAGAAGATATAAATAAGGATGGTATTCCAGATGTTATAGTTGCAGATTAACATAAAAAAGCAAAATTTGTAAATGGATGGACAGTTAAACAACATGACTTATATGAAGCACAATATATAAGATTTTTACAACAAAAATATGGTAGTCCACAAAATAGAAAATTTTTGAGAGCAAAAGGTGAACATATAGAGAATTTCGATGAATTTATGAATAAATATATAAGAAAAGTTACATATGATAATAATAAGCCATTTGATGATCCTAGGGTAGAACCTACCCCAGAAGGTAGACAAATTATGGATACTGTTGATAAATTTAATTTAAAGTATTATCAGAATACCGGAGTTAGAGATGTTTATAAAACACACAAACCAAGAAGGAGAACAGCAAATCAAGTGTTTACTAGATATGTTATTAAGCCAATTTATAATGATTATCTCAAAGATTATCAAAAGAATAATGCTAATGATGATCAACTTCCTGTAAAGTTAGCTATGATTAAAAGAATGTTTCCAATACTTAGTGTATCTGCTAAATTATATAATAACATTATAAAAACGAGAATGAATGAGATATTGGCAGTTTAAAATATTAAAGTTGATAAAACAGCTAGGAAATATATTAGAGAAGATACAGGAAAAAATTATTGGACAAGCGCTCCAAAGCAAGCAGTTTCTGAAAATTTATTAGATAAGAATAAATTTGAAGCTGTTAAAACAGCATTATATGGATATATTGACAGTAATCGTGATTTCTAAATAAAAAAAATTTTTAAAATCATTATTTTTCTATGATTAAAATAAATGATTTCTCACCCCATGTAGGGAAGAATAATATCGAACATAATAGTTCTAGTGCTTATTGTAAAGTTATAATTAATAATAACAATAGTGAAACATCAGCACATTATCCTGAAGTTAATGAAGAAACACCAAAAATAATTACAAGAGAAACTGAACTTAATACTGATAATGCAAGTGCTTTATATAAACATATGACTTTAATATATAGTGCAATATTAAAAACAAATAATATGAAATTAATAGCTATTTTAATCGATAATAGTAATAAAATTATTATCAATGCTAATGATTTAGTACAAGCTATATATTTAATTTTAGAAATTGATTCTAATCAAGATGATTGAATAATGAAGATGCTAAACCTGGTTGTTTAAAACATGTAAATCCAATTAAAAAAGTTAACTCAATTAAGATTAATGGATATGATTTTAGTTCACAATATAATAAAGAATATAACACATTAATGGATGAATTCAATATATCATTAGAAAAAGTATTTATTTATTAAAATTAATAGGATAAGTAACAGGATTCAATAAATATCTTGATACTGACATTTCTATACTATTTGTATTATAAATATTATATTTACCTGTTTCGAAATTATCTAGAATATAAATATCTGGTAATATTTTTGATCTCTTTTTTAGTTGATCTGTATTATAAACTGTTACTGTTGTACCAGGAGGTAAATAAAATCCTTCTTGATTTATAATTTTATCATTATATTTATGTAACTCTAAACCATAAGATTTTCCTTGATTAAAAGCTTCTAATGATGAGATTTTTTTGTGATTTAATTGACTTAATGTTTTATGATAAGTATTATTATAATTACCGACAATTTTCTTCATATGATATGGATCTATTTTTTTTAAACCCATATTGTCAGCCATATCTCTAATAGTTTTACAAATTCTATTTATAATAGCTAAAGAAGTATGAATAGGATAAAATTTATTTTATGAAATTATTCTTTTTACCTAAATTATTTTTACACCAGATAAATGTGCTGCTATATATTGTAAAGGTTACGATAAAAATGACATTAGGATTAAATCCTGCCTTATATAAAATAAATAAAGCTTTAGCTATAAATTCTATTGATTTTTCTCTAGTTATTTTATCATTTATTTTTGTATTAGTATAGGCATATAATAAAAATCTGGACCTAACTTCAACTGCCAATAAATAACAATATTTTGTTTCTGTTTTAGTGGTTTCATCATAACCAGAGAAAAATAAATCCATTTTAAATTCACCATTATTACCAATATATTTTAATTGATATTTTTTATTTCTTTTATAATAAAAATAATGTATATCAGGTTTAAATTGAGGATCTAATTTTAAATAATCAATATGATATGGAAGTAAATAGTCATCAAATAAATATTTGTTTTTCGAACGAGATTTGGAACCTGTGTTAATATAAGGTGAATTCTTAAAATTCTCATAAATATTATGATTTTTATATGTATTGTCACGAGGAAATTTATCAAAATATTGTAACAAATAAATGCTATATGCATAATCGAATGTAAATACGTTCCCAATTTTATTATCAATTATTTCAATACCATATAAATATTTTATTAATTTTTCACAATATTCATTTAATTTGATAGGCTTTTTTTCAGCTTCAAAAACTTCGTGTGCAAACATCTCATTCAATTTTTTGATAATCTTGCTAATATAATATGCATAATGCTCTAAGATTGTTTTTCCTCCAATTTTTTTATTAATAGGTGTAATTTTTTCATTTTCGATATAAATTCTAATAAAATTATATTTAAATTCTTCATAATTGTTAGAATTTATATTTTTGAATTGATTATTCGTTATTTTTTCTAAGTTGTCATCTATAAAATAATTAACTAAATTGTTGTATGTTTCGACTAATGGCTCTGTACCAGTATTAAATTCGAGTGTAAATTTAACCTCCTCATTATATTTTTCATTCAGATAATTAATAAAATTTTAAAGACTCAAATTACCTTTTAATTGTGAATTTTGATTTTTTAATTCATTTCTAACTAGTGTTTCAAATAAATATTGCATTTCTCTCTTTCTTTTATCAATTGGTTCCATATAGAAAAATAAAATGATATAAAATATTTTTCATTCTTTTAATATATCTAACAAATGTTCATCTATTTTACCTGTTATATTACCAACTATTGAATTTGATATTTTAGTAGTTATCACTCAATCATCTGATAATTTATTACCATCAAATAATACTACATCACCAATTTCATAATCTGCTGTATTATTTACTCTAAAATAAAAATCTCCATGTGTAGCAAAATCAATAGTATCTTGTAAAATTTTTATCTAATAACATCACCTATTGAAGCTTTATATTTATTTTCATGTTTAGCTACACAAATACCTAAATATTCTTTATAAGTACCTGTAGTTTTAACTGATGGAATACAATCAGTTGATGAAGTATTTGTGTCATATTTACCTTCATTGGTTAAAGCATAAACATCACCTGTTAAAAATACTGGTGAACCAATTTGAAATTGTGATAAAATGTCTGTAACAGAAGCATTATGAATAATAGTCGTATTTATTTGTGCAAGACCTCCAGGTCCTTCAAATGTATTAAATGTAGTTGCGATATAATATATTGCACTATATGTATCAAGATAAGTACCATCATTTTGTTTCTTTTGTGTTACAGATTCAAAATATAATCTTCAATATTTTTTATCTGCAGTAGGTGTACATCCATAAATTCTCCATAATAATTGATATGTATTATACGATTCTTCAATTATACTGTGAAATAATGTTAATTTAGTAGACTCTAAACTAGTGAATTGTGTAGTATCGGATTTTATATTTCTTGTATTAACAATGCCATTAGTATTTACAGAGCACATAATTTCACTACAACCTATTTTATTACAACCTATTGCATCAAAAGATGAGGAGTAATGAAAACCATTTCCTTGTTTTGCTTTAAATGCTATATCATCTTCAATACATTGAATTCTCCAACTATAATCATTTTCATATCCATCACTAGTATGCATATCTATGTAAGGACCTGTTTCTAAAACACCATCGTTTTTAATAACTGCAATTGAAGTCACACTAATATTTAAATTTGAAGCTGAAGGTCCCGAATTTAAAGCAAAACCATTAATTGTTGAACAATGAATATCTTCTGTATTTGAACCTGTAGGAAGATTTGTTAAATCATTATGGAAGTGTGCTAACTGTACCTCTTTTGTACCCACTTTTTGGCGGTTATTCCCACAATTCTCCACTTTTTATATGCGATGTGATGACAACCGCCGAAAAAACAAATTTTTCAAAATTCCAAAAAACCCAAAAATTAAAAGTCAAAAATTTATAATTTTTATACCAAACTGTAATAATTTATGCAAGGAAAGACATAAATGCACTATTTATTTCATATAATTCCTGATTTTGACGAAATCATTGAGCATTTAAAATTTTATTTTTATTTATAAAATTTATACATATGGTTAAATTCACCATCTATTAAAACATATAAACTTTAAATTTTATTAAAAAAAATTGATTCTATGTTTATAAATATAATGACTTGTTTTTAATTTTTTTCATGTTTCGACTTTTTGTATGATGTAAAATATTTCAAATAAATATTTTGACTTCAAAAGTGGCATCTTTGTGATTTCAATTGAAAAACGTTTACATGAAAATAGTTGACCAAGTATGCATTCAAACACAAATATTTGTCAAAATATGTAGATTGTATTCATATTATTTTTACAACAAATTGTTTTTTTTTTTTATTAATTTTATCTAAATAGCATTATTTAATGATATTGATTATGAGACTGTGGAATGCATTGGCACTTTTATATGCGCTATAATTAATTTTATTAAATTAAATTTCTAAATCTCAATTAGATTGCATTCAAAATTTGATGATTATTAAAACATTATATGCTAATTTATGCATTTATTCATTCATTATTAATTATCATAATTTATTTTAAATATTTATCATTCATCATTATTTATTATTAAACATTATATTTATTATTATTTATTATTGATCATTTATAGTTATATTTATTTATGAATAACATTATACATTACATTAATGAATAACAATATTAATAACATTATACGATTCATTTATGAATAATATTATACATTACATTATTGAATAATATATTTGAGAAGTGGATGATATTTGACAACTCTTTTTTCTTTTTCACTTCTTTTCAAATGATATTGTTGTTTATTACATGAAGGTTTAGGGAAACCATATTTACAATATTGATGATTTGGATTTTTTAAACGACGACGATATATTTTCATCTGAAACATTGAATATATTTGAATCTATAATATACATTAATTCAAGAATTTTATCATAATTAATAATAATTTGTTGGAAATAATCTGTATTATCGAGATATTTTAATAAAGCTCTTTGACCAAATTGTCCATTTTTATAATCAATAGGAGCTTCAAACAAAGGGCCAACACATTGAAAATAGTGAAAATTTTTATTAAAATTTTAATTCAAACGAAAAAAAATTATCGTCGAAAATAGACAAAAAGCAATAACAAATCGAATTCAAGCTAAAACAGATAATTATCACAGCCAATTAATTATAATCAAATGATCTTATTGTCATTAATAAAAAAATTGATTAGAATTTATTTTATAAATATAGGTTATCATATTAAAAATGAATACAGTGTTATGCTGTGATATTAATGATATTAAGTGAGATCAAATAAAAATAATTATATGTTAATCTTGTTTGAAAATATTTTTTATGCAGATTAACATGAACAGCTGTTGGCAATATACATGTATTGACAACAAAAACAATTTTTGTTTGTGTTTGAAAATCCCATTTTAGCACATTAATAAGTGCTCCATTCTTAGTTGTAAAGCTATTAGATCCTCTCCACATCGCTGGATAACTTTGACATATTTTCATTATCTTTGCAGTGTAATCATGCAAATCTTGCTTTTTGTTGTTAATTCCAAGGATATGTCCATCAGTACGTGCAACATTATCACCAGCTGTATTACTACCACAGCCATAAAATTGTCAGCAATCAGCGATATCACCAACTTCATCATAATAAAATGTAATTGGGCCAGTGTAAGCAGCCAAAACTAATGTGATCTTAGAACGTTTCTAATTATGAAGGATTGCTTCTTTCAGAGCCACATTGGTTTGTAATGAAAAGATTTAAATAAATATCAGTGTGTGTTTACCTTCAATTGAGGTAAAGATAAAAATTTGATAATGTTTTACCATCATTCAAGTTCGCTTCTATCGTTACTTATCGTTGTCTCTATCGTTCAACATAAACCATGCAAAAGTCGATTTTGGCACTTTTTGGAATGAAAGAATAAATTTATCTCGTGCTAATCATGATATTATTTTTAGATTCATATTAATCATAGATGCAACTATGTATATATATTATATATTAATGATATCAAGATCGTAGGATGATCGCTATATACGAATTGCTGAAATTGAAAGTCAATTTTATATATATTTATTAACAAATTTATTTTCATTAAAACGATTTTAATTGAATGAGTATAAATGTGATATTTACATAAAATTTAATCAGTAGATTTAATTCTGGAATCTTTCGGAACAAGTTTAGCAACTTGTTTTATCATATTTCGGATGTTTTTTTCATCTATATCATAGGGAATGTTTATGATATCTTTGAACTGATCTGCAATAAATAAGCAAAAATCCAAGTTATGCTGCTCATAATTGCTTCTCATGATCGCAAGTTCCTCGAGCTCACGAGTTCTTCGGGCAGCTTTTGTTTCTCGATGTTTTGCAACAAATTGATTAATTAAAATTTTTATTGTTTCGATTTCGGATTTTAATCTCGAGTTCTCCTCTCTAAGTTCGTGATAAGTATGTAATTCTTTCGGTTTTGGGCAGCTTCCATTGATATGTCCAATAAATTTATTTAATAAATTGTTAACTTCAGAACATTTGTAGTCAGAAAAATCCTCTAAAAATTGTATGTATTTGTCTTTAGAAATTTGAGAATCCATGTTGATTTTGATTTGTAAAAAATTAGATGGTTTTATCTGTGTTTGATAATACCTTAATTTATCATAACTTCTTGCACAAATAAGTGCGTCTCTTGGCTGATTTACTAAAGAATTATCAAAAATTGATCGCTTTGGTTCAGAATTAACTTCAGCATATAACTCATCATACTTTTTCTGGTACTCATCTATTTGTTTGTTTAATGTCTTTATTTGATCGTCTAATTTTTTGATTGTTTCTTTTGCTAATTTCAATCTGTTTCTATATTTTTCCAAATCTGACGCTTTAATTTGTTCCAGTTGGTCTTTTTCCCTTCCAATATTTTGGGAATATAAATCCCTTGATGAAATCTTTTTCATTTTTGTTCTCAATAAACGAATATCAAGAAAACGTTAAGCTAAAAATTACATTCCAAAAAAAGATATTTATATATAATTATGAACAGGTTAATTTCTCTTTAATAAAATTCAAATCAAAGTGTTTTACTTTTTAATTTCATCTTAAAATCATTTGTCTAATTGTTTTACAATTTGCTTAAATAGAATAGTAGAATATTCTAAGTTGCCAACTTCAGAAAATAAACATCCTATACTCTAAAATTAGCTCATGCAGAAACAACAGTATTAAAGCACATATAAATGAATTGGGAGCACTCCTGATAAAATTTATTTGGAAAACAATTTCCTCCCTAAATAAAGATAATTTTACTCAGGCAGTTCTGGCAATAAAAATGATATATCATACTTTTCTGTGTACATAAGATTATTAGATCTAAAAAAAACAGAAACTCTTTCGAGTGAAAAAAAGAAAAAATTGTTTTTATTATTGGTTCTTTGGGTTGTTAAGTGTAATTGATATATCAAAGATAAACAATTTTTTGCAAAATTTAAATGGAAAAAAAGTAAAATTTTTATTGATTTAAAGTTCCATATTTTGATATTGCTCGATAATATATCTAACAGCTGCATCTGTAGTATTTGGTAACTGAATATTTTGCAATAATTTTCCTTTGCTATATAATACCAATCTTGGAAGTTCAATAGTTTTTGTGTCTTCTCCTGACCAATCATTTCTATACAATGAGAATTGACCAATTCTTGCATCAGGAAATATTTTCTGAATTGTTTTCTTTGATTCTACTAAAGGAACCAAACAATTATCATCAGAATAATAAATACCTAAAATACTTTTTTCATTTCGTGTAAAGTCTTGGAGTTCAATTGCGTTAATTTCTTCTATTTCTTTACCATCTTGATGAGGAGCCGACATTAAATATCGTTTTTGTTTTCCTTCCTTCACATCGCGTATAAATTGGGCGCACTTTTCGAAGGTGACTTCACCCGAATAGAAATATTTTGTCACTTTTTTGCCAGATGCATCAATCAAACACATTACCTCTTTTTGAAGATCTGGAAATCCATAACGCGAATTTGGAAGATTGAAATAATCGAATGGGATAAATGTGACATTAAACCCTGAATCATCCATAAGAGATTTGGCTAAATTAATTTGATCTGGTGTGAGATAATAATTATCACTCATTTTTAATGATAATATAATGAACTTTTGCTTGTCTGTTTCAAGAACATCAACAACAGCAGGATTAAGTTTGTGTATGATGGGAACTGTATATGGTGTGAGAACATTTGCTACTTCTTCTTCATTGGTAGCATTTGCTAAACCTGGACATTCTAAGAAAGCATTATCTTCAAATCTGTATAAGTAAAATCCTGGCTTAGAAACAAGTGATGGATCACAAAAAGATAAAGATAGTTGATTATAATACTTGAAAAAGAATTCACTTAAAGCAGGAAGAGTGGTCTCTGATGCATCTTCAAAAGCTGCTAATACTCCTAACGACGAAATTTGAAAGAAATTTTGAAGTTCTTCTTTTGTCTTGATATAAGGAATTGATTGTTTTGCGTGTTGATTTACAAAGCTTAAAATTGAGTTGATTGCAAAAGGTGGTGACATTGTGTTTCTTGGCTTTCCATTTAAAAACTCTATAATAGAAGGAAATGATGAAATGTTAAAGTCACTTGGTTCAACATTTTCTTCATCAGTATCTAGAATAAAGAAATTTGTTTTTACCCCACTTTGATGCGCTGCATCTGCAAAATTATCAACAACTTGTAAATAATCGTATGCCAAAGTTGAAATTGCCAAAACATACGATTGACCACTCTGAGTTTTTTGTTTCATGTCGGTATATTTTATCTTTTGAACAATTGCGCTGGCTGCGCAGATAAAAAGAATCATATGTTTTAATTAAAGCAAACCTTCTCAATATCATATTCAAAATACCTATCGTTTTTGAATGATAGTGGAGCAAAAGAAAAAGCGTTCTAGGCTTTGATGATTTTACATAAATTTAACACTTCTAAAAATTTGCCCTCATAAGAAAGTCGTTTCTTATGTAATCTTTTCTGAATTTGTCAATCGTTCAAAATTATTATGATTTATTAATTTAACCAAATAACTTATTCTGCTCGGAAGGAAAATATCTTTTAGTTTCATGGGTTTACTCAATAGATTGCTTTAAAGTTAAAATTTCGACATAATTTTAGGGATAAAAAAAAATTGTACGTTAAAATAAACGGTCTTTGTACAAAATTTTAACTGTTGTTGCTTGAAGCAATATTTACATGGAAGAAGACCCCTTATTATATCTTGAAAGCCTAAAGGAAATGAACAACCATTTACAAAGGAAACTTAAGCGATTGAATGAGCTAGACAAAAAACTTACTATTCAAAATGAAAAAGTAAATGATATTTTCGAAACTATGCTTGAAACAGAAGAATCACAATGCGTTGATATGGTTGAGTTTGACAAAGAAATAAAATCGTTAAATACGTTTTTATTCAAACAATCCAAAAAAAGTTACAATGTTTCTCAAAGAAGGCAAGAGAACGCCAAAATCATCATGTATCACATAATGCATATGCAAGGTCTTTCGCCTAGTGAATGTGATGGTTATCTTTTGGAAACAGATCCACTTCTTAATGGACTTAAAAATGACACCAAAGCACTTCATGACTTGATTTCTAAATTTTCATCTTTTCTCATATAAGATTTATTAATACAATTCTTCAATAATTTATAAATGATGTTTATAATTGTAACATGTTACTATATATCAGCCTTCTATGTATTAATTACAAAAGCTATTTATCTTAGAGTTCGCATAAGTCAGAAAATCTAATTTTTAGAAACTTTTCAAACAAATATTTTTTGTAAATAATTCTGGTTTTTATTTTAAACTAATCATTTATTAGGTTACACTAAGCATATTGCAAAAAGTCATTATCCAAGTTTGAAATCTTCAGTAATAATTTTTTCTATTCTCATCTAATTAGATATTTTGAATATCATCTAATTCATATATGTTTTGAAAACTTCTATTTTTTTAAAGTTTTTCATGTTTTATTTAATTTTCTTTATAAGCAACATGTATATTTTTTAAAATAATCATTCTTTTTTTCGTCTTTAGTGAATAAAAAATATCATGAGCAATATGATTTGGCCTTGAGTTTATCACAATAACACATCGCCTCCATACTATAAATATTTATAGTATTTTTTCAATAGTTAAATGATCAGTTGTACACAAAATCAGCAAAAGATTTTATAGTTTACTAAAAATTAACGTACATATATTCAAAACATTTGCAATAAATTTGGGATGGAAGAGCAATACATTAAAATTCTTCCACTAAAAAATGCAGACCATAAGCGCATATCTAGGAACAAGCGAAATCCTCTCCAACGAATTAAAGTATCAAGTAGTACTCCATTATTTTCAATATCAAATTATGTTCAACAATTGGCGAATGTTGACCCAAACAATGTCAGTGTTTTGTTGTATGCTCCACGCACAAATTCGTGCATACAACTTCCACTTTCATTATCAATATCAGAATATCGATTAATAACAGAGCAAGAAGAAATTCGTTACTCTTTTGTCGACAAAGATAAAGAAAGCAAAAATGAGAAAAAGCCAAAAAATAAAGTACAATTAATTAATAATCATCCATCACTACAAATAACAAAAATTCAACCAAAGCCCACGCAAGAACCACACTATCCCTTGCCTCCTGTAACCCAAATATTTTCTAATTCACAAAATTCAAATTTCTTCACAAATATTGGAGTTCCACTTCTTGACTCCCAAAGTCCACTCTTCCACACGGGGTTTTCTTTGTTTTCCTGTTCTTTTGGAATGACTCCACATAGCAATGATTCCCAAACATTACAGATTGCAGAACGAGACAAAGAAACAACCAATGAAAACATTTCTCTTAAGAAAGGTATAGAACAATTTTTAAGAAAGGATTCATGAAAACAATTTTGCTTTTCTGATTTTTTTTTCGTGTTCCAATATTTTTATGTCAAATAAAACTTAACAAATTTTTATGCCATTTATTAAATTTTGGATAAAAATTGTTTCGTTTTTCTCATGTTACAATCTCGAATCACACAAACAAGATGCCCTTTGTTGAGGGTGAAGATGTTTCATTAGACGACAAAAATTCATACAATTGGATCAAAAAAAAAAATAATAATAATAATCAAATCAATGATAAAAACAAATTTACAAACCCATGTTCTGAATTATCTGTTGTGCCATTTCTTTCGCGTTGTCATGAGTGAACACTGCGAAATCTCCGTAATATCGATTTTTGATTTCCCTATACTTCGTAAACGGTCCCCTCAGAAAATTTTCGACGGTTTTATCTGACCTCACATTTTGAATAATTTTTGTTTTCGATTTTGCTGCTTTCAAGAATAATTTAAATAACTTATACATTACGCATCTTAAACAATGATTATTTTCTTTAAAATTATTCATAATAATTTCCGGAATTGTTTTCCATAATTCAGACATTAATTGTTGATTCATAAATGCATATCTAAAATATTCTAATGCAGCAAAATGAAGATGTGTATGACTTGAATTTGAAATAATTGCATTAATAATAACATTAGAAATGTCCATTGTTAAGAAAAATGAAGTAAATACATCTCCATCAAAATTAAGCATTAATGATAACAGCTCAAGAGCTGCAACACCAGCTCGCGTCTTAATTAAATGTTCATCTCGAATAATTTCTGTCGCAATGGGGAAAAGGCCGCGCATACTTTCTTTCGTCTTTTCGCAATATAACGCAGTTAACGTCTCCCATCGTTGGTATTCAATAAATTCAGAAAAACCGCCGACGTTAAGATTGAGCGCTTTGACGAAATTTGGAGTGCAAAACTTAGGACCAAGAATAGGAGAGGTGCCACAGAAGCAAACAATACGGAAAAGAGAATAGATATAATTGGCTTCCTTTGAATAATGTGTACAATCTGTATTAGGTTGACATGAATCAATTTCATTATAAATGATCTCGGGAAAGCCCATCTCAATGAGCCATCCTTGAACAACTTCTCTGTTTTCAAAGTTTCCTGAACATAATGTTTCAAATAAAGATAAAACAGTTGGTTCTGATAATAAAGAAAGAAGTTGCATAAGATAACCACATGAACGAGTAGCTGCTACAGGATCAAAATAAAAAACTGCTAATGTTAACGATGTCAAGCGATTAATAAATAATAAATTTTGACTAACTACCGTATCTTGGATTGTGTCAACAGCATGTCGGTGGAGGGATTGGTGTGAAAGTATTGCACGTGTTAAGTCTGCTTGAGAATGTTCAAGAATTGCAAAAGCTTTTGCGCCAAGTTCGTTTTTACTTTCGCTTTTATCAAAGGCAAGTTCGAGTAATTTATCTGAATTATCCACAAAATATTTAACAATCGTTGGTTCAGATGATCTGAACAATCTGAATGTCATTTCTTTGTCAAGTATTTTTTCTAATGCAGATTCACCTTTTGACATTAATTTTCGAATATCTTCAGGTACTTGTTTTGTAGTTGGGACAAAAAGTTCTATTTCTTCTTCATCATACATTCAGCTTTGGTTTGCACAAAAAACGTTTATTCAGTATGGGTTAATTTGTGTGGGAAAAGATCGTCACCGCCGTTATATTATCTCTATGCGGTAGGTATATAATGCGGTCGGGAATGATCACGAGGACCCTAGGGGCCCCTAGGGTCCTCGTGATCATTCCCGACCTTTAGTTTTCACTGGGGGGATTGAAGGGGTCTTCGACCTCCTGAGGGGTCCGAAGGGCACCTCCGGAGGTCTCAGACCCCTTCAATCCCCCGAGTGTGCTCGCTCCGCTCGCAACAAAAATCAAAATGATTTTTGTGAGCCATACAATTCGTCTGAAAATTTGAATGCGCATTCAATTTTGAGAGAACGCGAAACTTTTTCATAGGGACGATAGCACTTTTTATACCTGAATAAAATATAGATTTTTTCTTATCAGTATTTAATTTGTCTGTAAAAAATTCTTCTCAATGATAATATATCAATATTAATTGATATTGATCAATATTATTTAAATTTTCAAAAAAGTTAATAAAGAATAAAGCATTTTTCCAACAAATAGATATGCTGTTGAATATTTGAATTAAATAATTAGGTATAGACTTTAGTGAGACCCAATTATTATTGTCGTATTGATTTTCTAAATAATCTTGTCTTAACTTAAACAAATCTTCTAGATTATAATCGACTGTATTAATAAAAAATATTCGTTGATTAAATCCTTCTACTACTTCTGGATCATAAAATTCTATAGAAGGTATAAAATTATTGTATATAAAATTTTTTAAAATAATTTCGAAATTATAATTAATATTATTATAATAATCATCTAAAATATTATATAAAGACATGGTATTTTTATCGTCAAATATTTTAGTAAATTTAAATAAAGTAATTTTGATTTTTGGCATATTATATTGAATTTTTTCTTTTTCAATAATTCCTTTCTCTTCGATTTTCTCTTCTTCTTCTTTCGGAATATATGTGAAACTTTCAGTGGGTCTTCCGTCCCATATTAATTTAGGTTTGTTCTTATTTTTAGTTGAAGGATAATAAAACAAGTCTTTATTAATGAAGAATATTTTTAAACCTTTTTTAACATCATTATCTAATAAAAATTTTAATAATGTTACCATTATTCTCATAATATGATTAAATAATTCTACATCATCAATATAAATATTGTACAAATGTTGTGGAATTGTTTTTTGTATTTCTTCATCATATTCAATACTGAAATCAAAATCTAATATTACTTTTATTTCAGGTACATCTAGCATATATCTAAAAAAGTATTTGAACCAATCTTTAAATAAATCAATGAGAAATTGTTTATCTCCAAAAGTTAAACTACTAAAAAAATTCAAATAAAATAAAGTAAACTTATGATCATAAAATAAAGTATTAAATATATCAAAAATATATGGTGGATATTTGTTTTGATGAATAAAAAAGGTTTCATTGCTTTCACTATCATTAATATATTTAAAATTATAATTCAAAAATTCATTAAAATCATAAACAATGGAATAACCTTGATCATTTTCTTCTTCATATCCTTTTTGTATAACGAAACCTATAATGAATTTTCTTTCAATTTTGTTGTGTTCTGGTAAATATTTAATTAGTAATTTATCAAAATCGTCTAATAATAAAGAATAATGTGTATCCATAAATGTTTCAACTAATTTGAATGTAAAAAAGTTATTTTCATATGTAAGTATATGTTGTACTAGTACATTTTCATTTTCCTCATTTTTTTCAATCTCTTCGTACCATATAGAATTAAATTTTGTCGATTCTTTGTTTAAATCAAATTGAATGTCTCTATTAATTTGTTTTGCTAACATTATATCTAAATCTTTTGTTATGATAGTGTTTTCCTTTTCTTTCTTTTTCTTTTTCTTCTTTTTCTTTTTATTCTTTTTCTTTTTCTTCTTTTTCTTTTTCTTCTTTCATTCTTTTTTCATTTTGTATTTGTTGATAAGTTTTACTAACGAAAATTTTATTGTATATTTCTGGAAATTCTCGTTTTAATTTAGTTTTTTTATTAATTAAAAACAATACACTATAAAATAATCTCAATAATTCAAAAAACCAGACTTTAATATTAGTGTATTCTTGTAATTCTGGATAACTAGGTGGGATAGTTAAGGCGACATCATTTACTTTCAAGAAAGTTACCTCAAAATTGGGTATAAAATAAGAAAACATGGAATTAAACCAATCTATAATATACACAGGATAGTCTTTTTTGATAAAATAAAAAGGTTCTTCGTTTTGTAATTCTTCAATATTAGATTCTATAAAAAGATCAATATCAAGTTCTTCATCTGTTCCTTCTATTTTGAAATATATTTTAAAAATATTATTACGTTTTGGACTTACATTGGGTAAAAAGAAGGTAAATCTATTGTGTTGTGAATAAAAAGCATATGGAGAATTTTTAAGAATATGTTGAACTCGACTGATATAAGAATAATGATAATTAGAATTAGCAAATTGTGTTTTTTTGTTTTCACTATTTAAATATATAATATTATCATAAAATATTTGGTATTTTTGCAATTTTTCGGGTTTTTGTACAATTTGTTCTTCTTCTTGTTCTTGCTCCATATATTTTTGGAATTTTTTTGATGGTTGTTGTGGTGGTTCATATTCTTCTTCTTCTTCTATTTTTATTTTCTTTTTTGTTGATTTAATGACTGGACTTTTGTAATTTGTCTTAGTCTGCATTGATAAAATGAAGTGGAATAATAACTGTCTAACATTGTATCAAAATATTCTGTGAAAAATGTTTAAGTCAATTTTTGATAATATTTTAAGGAGTAAATTATATCAAATAACTTTGCCACAGAGGTTTTAGTCAAAATTTGATAATATTTTTATAAATATAAATGTTTATTTAATAACCGTCTGGTGTACCATTGGCATAATATTTCAAACCGTTATGTAAATCTAATGTGAAATAAGTATCACGACAAATGAATAATTGTGGAGGAGGTGGATGATTTCCAGCATCATCAACATTATAATAAGTATCATTAGCTTGAGTATAAATAGGTTGACCTTTAATTTGTATTGGTATATTTTGTCCATTAGAATCTAAACCATCAAATACGTAACCACCACGTGAACGCTCACATTGTATATTAAGCATAAATGAAGTAGCATCACTTAATGTATTATTATATCTAGTACCATTTGAAGCATTCCTATCCATAGTTAAAGAATCTTCAAATTCTTTAGTACATTGTATACCACCATCTAAATCAGAAGCAACTAATTGATATTGTAAAAATCTAGCACCTAAAGTAGAAACAGGTTCATCAGGATAATTTTGACCTGCAATAGTTAATTGTACATTATTATAAATAGGATTATCGAAACAAGTATAATCATTAGCATGTTTTGGAAATACAACTGTAATAGTTGTAACATTAAATAAAGGCATATTAATAGTAGATTGTATACCAGATTCAGTAGCAGCTAAAGCAAATGCATTATAATCTAATTGTTGTGAAGGAATTAATAAACCTCCAGGTTGTTGAAGTATTTGAGCTATTTTATTTAAAGTTTCTTTTTTAACTCCAAAACCATACATATTAGATTTACATGAAACTACAGTTAAACCTGTACAATATAAAGAAACATTCTCAGATGCAGTATCAATAGTATGATTAGTTTCAGTATCACATTTAAATGTAGTAGTTATATTAGCAGAATTACCTATTTGAGTAAAACCATGAGTAAATAAAGGTAAATTATTAAATGTAGCATTAATAGAAGAATCTTCTAAAAAATTCTTTCACTTCTTTAATTTTACGTGGATCTACTTGACACCAAACTAAACCATTTTGTTTAACATAAAACTTTAATTCAATATCACCAACTAATCTATTTGGATATAAATCAAATGCTTGTAAAGCTAATATATCTTCAAATGGAAGATTCATTTCGGATTCGATATCATGTTAATTTCCATCTGCAATTGTATTTAAATCAACATAAGTACCACATACAGATTGTGAATATTCTGAAACATTTTCATATAAAGAATGTGTATATTTTCTAGTTTTCTTTTCAGCATAAGGTTTAATTGTAGAATAACAATAACCTTCACGACAACATTCATTTTGTTGATAACCAGTAGAAATATTATTAGACATAATTTGTAATTGATCTAATAATTGATTAGAACTCTTAAAACCTATAAATATTTTAGCTAAATGCTCAGGATCTTGTAAATTACTAGATGAAATAGCTTTTGATAATTGTACAGTTATTCTAATTTTAAAATTAATAAAACCTTCAGTTATTTGTGAAATCATATGATCACCATGAGTAATTCTTAATCTAGTTTCTTGTGATTGATTAAAAGGTGCATTTTGATCATGACAATCTTCAGTTCTTAAAATAAAAGAACGAGTACCATCATTTTTAGCAATTAAATCTTTAAGACGATCAAAATAAGCACCAACATTACCTTGATCATTTTGTTCATTTTTAGATTGCGTATTATTATAATACATTAATAAAAATGAAAAATATTTTTCATAATTTTTAATGGCGTGGGGGGTTGTGGAATAAATTTAAAAACGGTATAAAGAAAATAGGACCTTAATGTAAAAAAGTGAAAGAAGGATTCGCAAAAATTAGTCCGCATATTGCAAAAGGTTATGAATTTGCAAAACAACATAAAGAAGATATTAAAAAGATAGGACCTTTAAAGAAATTACCTGTAGATAAAATATTTGAAGTAGGGGATAGAATAGCTTTTTTATTTAAATCAGTAGGTATGGAAGCAAATGATAAGAGCTTTTCTAATTTACATCCTGCATTATATAAATAAAGAAATAAATATTTATTTTTATTATTATTTATGGCGTGGGGTTTTTGGAACAAAATTAAAAATGGATTTAAAAAAGCTGGTGCTTGGATTAAAAATAAAATTATTAAACCAGTCGGAAGATTTATCGGTAATGTATGGAATAAAGTAGCTAAACCTGTTGTAAATACAGTAGGTAAAATACCTGGAATTGAAAATTTATCTGGTCATGCAGGTGCTATTGCTAAAGGAATTAAAATAGCAGATGGATTATCACCTGTTATAGATGGTGTAGCAAATGCACTAGTTGGACAAAAGAAATAATAAAATATTATTTATATATATATTGTTTTTGAATTTTTTGAAACTAAACTATACCAAATTGGACGCAGGCGTCCTTTAAGGACGCCTGGGATTTGGTATAGTTTAGTTTCAAAAAATTCAATGCTATAGCATTTTCTGACACTGAGTTTTTGTTATAATGTTAAATCAGTTATTTATCAGTTCACTTTGATAAATGCAACAGTTCAGCAGCGACAGTGACAAAGAGGAAGAAGAAGTTAGGTTGTATAGTTCAAAGGGATATTATGATCCGATGAACTTGGTTGAAGAAAACTTTGGTCCTATGTCTATAGAAAGTTACATTATTTACAAAGTGCGGCCTTCAAATATAAATGTCTGGTTTGATGTAGATATAGTTATAGGGGACTTTGATTTTATGTACACTTGGGCTATACCTGAAAGACGAATACAGCCTAGTGACTTACATTACCTTCCTATAGAAAAGTTCGATTTGGATGACCCTACGTTCAACGCTGAAGATATGTTACTATGGGATGTATGTGTATATCACGCAATATGTTACGTGAAGTTGAATATAGATAAGATAAGGATATTAACTGACACTGATAGATGGGTGACTGATCATTACAGGAAGCTTCATACTTTTGAGTTTTCACGAGTGATTTTCTGTATTAGAAAATACTTAAGAGGTCAACAAGCTTTAAGCATTTATAATCCGTATTTAATAATTACTCCATATCCAGGACCACGTCCACGTAGAGAAAGCATAATAATTAGGTCAAACTAAATAATTGACTAAAAAAAAATCATTTTTATTTATGTCTAATTATAAACCTGAGGTTATAGAAACCTATTACAACAAAAATAGGTTAAATATTCCTGAAATTACAAATTTAAAAGATATAGAAAAACAGAGAAGGGTGACATTTACGAATGCAATTATATTTGAGAAACCAATACCATTTTCAGCTTTACGACAAAATAGTGAAATATATGTTATATTTTATGAAAAAGAAAATAAATAAAAAATAAACATTATTTCTTTGTTTATTTAATTCTTTGACTATTTGTTCTACTGACCATAATGAAGAAAAAACATTAGTAACATAAATTGTCTTTTTCGTATCGTCTTGAGCATTGCTATTAGGTGAAGTGTCAAAATTATTAAAATAATCATTATAGAAATCGAATGTAAAAAGAAATTCATCCTCAGACATTAAAAAAAATGAAGTGATTATATTTTTTTTATTCAAATTAGAGGTTTAAAACTATCGGGATCGATTGAATTCATGTCAAATACTGTTTGGAATTCATTATTATCAGGTATTTTATGTGAAATAAGTATATTATTAACTTCATTGTTGGTTGATTCATATAGAAATGCATGATACCATCTTCCGAAATTACTCTCTAATTGAGTTAAATGAATCTCTAGATAATGAATATTATTAGTAATTGGTGGCTTTTTATTATCAGTAATTGGTATTGATATCTTGATATTTCTTTGTTTGAAGAATTCAATCAACTCTTTATGTACAAAATAGAAATCTTGATAATTTTTATGTTTGATAATCATGCCAATTGGCTTAATTATAAAATTGTTAAAATTGCCAAGTTTGTCATCTTTTGGTTCGAAAAATAAAGCAACCGCTGTAGCATCTGGATCTTTTTCTTTGATAAAATCGGCTAGCTTTGTAACTGAATAGTAGTCTGAATTCATAAAGAGTGAAGTGATGAAGTGACATTTTTATGATTGTGTATTTTGGCCATTCGTTCATTGAAATAAGTTTGCCATGAGACCAAACAATAACCGTCGCTTTTTGACTACTAACCTCCGACCAAATAATAACCGGGGAGAATTTGTGCTGGTTATACGAGGTTTTTGATAGGTTTATGCGGAAAGTGGCGTAAAAAGTGCTATCGCCCCTATGAAAAAGTTTCGCGTTATCTCAAAATTGAATGCGCATTAGGGGCCCCTAGGGTCCTCGTGATCATTCCCGACCGCATTATATACCTACCCTATGCAAATATTTTTAATTTTTTTTTTAAAATGTAAAATCATCATTCTTTTTATTATTAAATTTATTACATAAAAACATACAGCCGATAATAAAAGCAATAGTCAAAATTACAATTAAAGCAAATGCCCAATCCATCAGGTTCATCTGAATAATTTTCTTCTACTAACCAACCCAAATGTTCTTGCAATAGGTGCCACGTTTTTATATGTTGTAGCAATTCTTTCTATATAAGTATCCCAATGATAATGATACATCAAAAAAATCGGAGAGTTTCCATAAAGTTTAAACTTGAATAAGAGAAAACGCAATTATGATAAACTAATTGAAACATTGGAATTCGAAAACTTTCATTTATTAATGAACGAAATAAAACATTCGGTGATTCAATTGGAATAATAACGAGTATCCATGGATAAGTAAAATATGCAATTAGATAAATGGACTTTGACTTAATCTGAAAAAAAAATTTTGAGTTTCATAAAATATCTTTCAACAACGAAAGCGTACCTGACAACAAATTACATTTATAAATATCAAATTTCCCTCAAAAATTTTATCAATCAAATTTTGTTTTTATTCTTCAGTATAATTTTCATTTTTCTTGTTAGTATCAATTCCTTCTTGATCTTGAAGTAATTTTACTATTTCTGTATGACCTTTTGAAGATGCAACCATAAATGCTATTTCAAATAATTTAATCATTTTTAAATATTATTTTGAAATATAAAATTATTAAAATAAATATCAAATAAAACAAATAAATATTTTTAGCATTAATATCAATTCCTTCTTGATCTTGAAGTAATTTAACTATTTCTGTATGACCATAATAAGATGCTCTAATAAGTGCTGTTTCAATTAATTTAAATAATTTCCAAATATTATTTTGAAATAGAAAATTATTAAAATAAATTTTAAACAAAATAAATAAATATTTTTAGCATTGATATCAATTCCTTCTTGTCCAAGAAGTAATTTTACTATTTCTGTATAACGGCTTCTTGGGCCGTTTGAGGGTTTCGAAGACGTGAAAATAGTGAAATAAGGTATTCTGTCAACCAAAAGATAGCATTCAAACAATCAAAAACGAAAAGATTTGAAATTATTCAATTCCTATGTAAAATATTCAAAAAGCGGAAATCACGAATTTGAATGGGTTACTGATAGAGAAAAGTGGCAAACTGATATGAATTTTTGGTTACAGCATTCAAAAAGTGTCATAATTGAATGCCCAAGCGGTTCAATTATTTTTTGAAAAAATGCCATGTGTCAGTTACCTCAAAAATGCAATGCTCGGATAGAGTCTTGCAGAATGGTAAAATTGTGCAATTTAAACCAAATCCAATTTGTTTTCAAAACATTTTGACAAAAGCTGCAGGAAAACCAGTTGTATTTGTCACACTTTGTGGCTCATATCAGTCAGGAAAGTCATCAACAATAAAAATGTTAACTGGTAACTGTGACATTGTTATTGGTAATGCAATGGATGAACAAACACATGGTGCTTATGTTTATGGACCAATATCTTATAATTTCCTTCGTAAAAGATTTCATATGAAAGAACTTCCTGGTGATGAAACCCAAGTTTTTTTTGTAGATACAGAAGGTAGTAGTGGTTTTGAAGCAGGTGAAGCTAATGAAGAAGCTAATCGTTATTTGTTAAGTCAACTTATTGCTCCATATGCAGCACTTTCCAATGTTGTTACTACAATAGTCAGAAGTGCTATATCAACCAACGAAGTCGAAACGATGAAGTTAATTCTTGATATTGTTAAAACAGTTCGTCAAGGAACTGATCTCAAAAATCGTTCTTGCCTTCTTGCCTTAGTTCCACAAACCAAAGATTATGATCCTACATCAGGTCAATTTGAAGATATCCAACAAAGAGTCACTGAAAATGTTGTCAAAAAATTTGGCTCTGACTTTGATATCACTGAAGTTATTCCTTTATCAGCGTATAACATAAACGCCGATATATTAGAACAATCGCCAGAATTTAATGCTGGCTTTCGAATCTTTGCACAACATCTTATTAATCATATTGAAGAAACGCGTAAACAAGTTCCAATAGAAGCTGAAGGCGCGGTATTAATCTTTAAGAAACTTATCGAAATAACAGATAAACAAAATCTTAGTGAAATTGCTATCGATGCAATGAATGATGCGAAGCGACATTCATTTGATAAACTTTATTCACCAATTGCTGATGAAGTAATTAATAATCAAATTAGTTCGATACAAAAAATTATTGAAGAATTAACAAATGAAATTCAAAACAAAGAATTTGTCGAAGCTTATCAAATCGATACGACAAAGATATGTAATGAAGCATATAAAGAACTTGATGAGAAACTTCCGCCGGTAGTTAAAAACACAAATGAAGTTTATATTAAATTTAAGAACAAAATTCAAGAAAAAATTTTGGAGAAAATCGGGAAATTAAATGAAATTAATGAAAAAATTAATGAAATACAAATGAAATATCTGAGCGAAAAAGCCAAAAAAATTATTAAAACAAAAGAAAATGAATTAAAAGAGAAAATTAATAACTGTAAATTAATGGAATCAAAAGAAATAATGAAAAAGTATAAAATCGAATATATTGAAGTTGATTGTTTAAAGGAATATAATAAAATAATAGAAAACAAAAAAATCAACAAAATAATTAATGATAAAGTTAAAGAAATTTTATCCGAAGAATCAAATAAATTAATAAAAGAATTAAGAACA
Organism: Histomonas meleagridis; assembly: GCF_020186115.1. Taxonomy (NCBI): domain Eukaryota; phylum Parabasalia; order Tritrichomonadida; family Dientamoebidae; genus Histomonas; species Histomonas meleagridis. The sequence continues at coordinate 756,641 of NW_027150758.1, forward strand.
TTAGCTGAAAAAATAATTAAAGTTAATATAGAAAATCAAAATAAAGAACTTATAAATGAAGCAAATGAAATTATTAATAAAGAAGTTGAAAAAGAAATGGAAAATATTCAAAATTATAACTTAACAGAATTAAATCATTGTGGTCGTCTCGAAATTTTACGAAAATTATCCCAAAATTGCATGGAAGAACTTAAGGCACAAACTGGACAAACAATTCATGACGAAAAAGCAATTTCCAAGTATATAAATGGTGAACTTAGAAAAAGAATTGAAGAATTAAAAGATTTAGTAGACAAAAGAATACAAGAAAAGAAATCTGAAAGTAATAAAAACATTGAAAATAATACAATTAATGAAATTAATGATAAAAAGATTGAAATCCAAAAACAAATCGAAAACAAAAAATCAATTAATTTCTCTGATATTGATTCATTAATTAAATCATATGAAACTGAATATAAAAGAAAAATTAGTAATATTTGTGATCAATCGAATTTTGATGAAAATATTAAAAGTAATATGGAAAAGACATTAAAAGATAATGTAACATCATTAAAAGATTTAATGAGAGAAAAATCAAATAAAAATATCGAAAATCAATATAAAGAATTAACGAAATTAGTTGATGACATTGTTAAATATGAAGATTCTTTAATGAAAATTAAAATTCTTAATAGTAATTCTGAACAATTAAATTCATTTCAGAATAACATTTCGAATATTTTAATAGAAAATTGTAATCAAAAACTGAACGAATTATATGGAAAAGAAATTCATGAAGATAACAAACACAAAATTAAAAATTATATTTTTAGTCAAGTTACAAATAATTTGCAACAATTAAATCAATATGTTAATGATGCTATAAAATCTAAAAGTAATGTCAATTATAAAAAACTAATTAGTACCGAAATAGAATCATTAAAAGCTGAAGCATTACTCAAAATGAATGTATCCAAAAACGTTGACAACTCTTTTCTTACATCACTTTCAAATACTATAAAAAATAAATGCCAAAGAAAATTTGATGAAATTTGTGATAATAATCACCTCGACGAAAATGAAAAAATAAGTTTGGAAGCAGATATGAAACATGAACTCGCACAATGTACATACGAATTAGCAGATGAATATAAAAATTTGAAAAAGTCAAAGCCAAAGCCAAAGCCAATTATACCAATTATTAAAATAAAGGATAAAGAAGATGATAAGAAGGACAACAATGATAAATCAAAAGAAGAAGATAAGAAGGACAACAATGATAAATCAAAAGAAGAAGATAACAAGAAATAATAGTCAATAAATTTTCTTTTTTTGATAAAATATGATAATATTTGGAAAAAATGTTTTTCTGAATCATTTTAAGTGTAATTTATTTGTTGAATTTAAATTTGTATTTGTCCAATGACACAGCTCTTTGCAATTGCTTTCATATGGTTAGCAACTTTGTTTTGAGGAGATTTACCTCCTATAGGAGATTTACTTTTGCACGCGTCACTTTTTGAGATATTTAGTTTCTCAATGTATAAAAGCAGTACTGCTTCAATCAAAACGGTTACGAAAATAATCCAGCGGTTAATATATGAAAAAACATTTTCGAAAAACTAAAAAATTTTATAATATGTCGTTAATTTATATCCCAATATCTTGCATAATTCTTTGGTACAACCTTTTGGTTGGGTAAGATATGCTTGATATATGATTCTTGCATGTTCAGGATTGATTTTATTTCCTTTTCCCATGGGAAAAATCAAAACGAGAGTTATAACCGTTTAGAAACTTCATGCGACCGTTTTAAATTTTTTTGTAACCGTCTCGAAAATGCTGTATTTTGCATTATCCCAAATAATTTTCACACATTACGTTGGAAATTTACTTCGTTTTACTTATATTTTATTGAAAACTTTTTCATATTAAAAATTATACAAAGTTTATATAACGATCTAAGAACTAAACATCTCATTGAAGTACTGCTCTTCAACAAAAATGGATGTAAGCATTACACCATCATAGGTTCTGTGGTTCATTATTCCGCATGCGAGTTTTGCATCTTTCAAGTTTTTCATTTTGATGTAAAACTCTGAAATCGGACCAATTACACGTGAAAACGAACTTTCTATCTCACCAAACTGTAAAACTTGCTCTTCTATGACATCAAGTGTAAGAGAAACAGGTGTGGAACTTACCATTTGTATGAAAAAACATTTTGTGACAGATGATTTATATTGATGAGAAACATAAAGTGTGCTCCCATTGAACTTTTCGCGATCAGCAGTCTCTGATACTTTAAGTGCTTTTCGCACAGATGAAAATTTTAGGATATGGGCAGTAATGTTGGACTTTTTGATAAGTTTGATTTTGAGGATTGGTGCAATTGTTCGAAAAAAAGAATGGATTTCTTCAAATGGTGTTTCTGCTTTAATTCCTTGAATATAAACAAGTGGAACACGCGCAGTATTTGGTATTGGATCAATAGGATTTGCAATTAAATGAGGAATTTTTGTAACGGTATAAGCTGAAATTGCTGTGCGAAATAGGAACTCGTACGTTTTGTCAGGTAAAATTGATGAATCATAAGCATCAGTAAGATCCCAAAAAATTAGCAAATCAAGAATATTATCCAATGATATTTCATTTCCATTTACATCTACATTTGAAATATTAACACTGAATGAAACTTTCCTATGAATGAGAACTCTTGAATTATTTATAATCTGATCTCGAACTAAAGGATGTCTTTCAAGATACTCATGTGCTTTTGTGAATTTAGAAGTCCTATCATCGGATGGAATTATTCCCCAGCTTTGTAAAGCTGGGATACATAACATAATTTTGCTTAGATTTAAAACGTTTATTTGGGGCGCCTCGAATTTTAATTGAAAAGTTTATTACCCGACCAGATGATTGGGTATAAATCTTCTTCTAAAGGAAAGCTTACAAAAAAATTTCAAACATTTTCAGAAGATGGTAGTCAATTAGAATCTGAAGCAACAAAAAACATGGAAAAAAAACAAGCAATTCATTTAATATGTTCAAATTTTAAAACAGCATTTGAAAATGCAGATGTTCAATTTATGCATCAAATACTTTCCAATTTTTATGAATTTTTAGAAAATAATAAACTTAATCCTCAAACAAATGAAATCACCATGATTTTTGATTCTTTAGTCATATTATTATTCCAAATTGAAAGTATATCATATGAAGACAAAAGCTTAGTTCTTAATATTTTTTGCAATTTGTTTGATAATAGATATCCATATTGTGATTATTTTGTAAATAATGGAATTATTCCAAAACTCATTACACTAATTAATTCTAATCAATTTCAACTTTATGATCCTATCATTACATGCTTATCAAAAATTGTACGACATTGTCCACGTTGTCAAGATAAAGTCATATTTAATCTTTCATATTTGGATCAACTACAAAATCATATTCCACCAATTATATCAACACCCAAAACTCTTACATATTCTCCTGAAGAAAACGAAGCATTTCATGAAATGGAATTTGTACCTTTTAAAAAAGATTTAGAACAAAGCGAATATTTCGATGGCGAAAATTATGCGTTTCAAGAAGAAGAAATTCATGAACAATGTGAAGAAGATTTTATTGATCAACCTGAAGCTATTGAATCAAAAGAAGAAATTAAAGAAGACGAAGAAAAAGATAAAAAGAAGAAAAGTTTTGTTAATGATGATCCGGCTCCAGGCATTCTTCCACCCGAAGAAAAATGCGAAAATTATTTTGATGTTGAATTTGGCTGTAAGTCAATTACAAATCTTGAATATTTTGTTCAGACGACTAATGATGATGGAACAATTACAATACATATATCAACTCTTTTATTTATGAAATCATTAATCTTTAATAGTTCACTTGATACAACAATTCTTCGATTTATCATCCATGAAATCCTTTTGAGTTTTCCATATGTTTCAACAGATAATATTACGTTTGTACTTAAAATTCTTTGTGATATTACTAACTTTAATAAAGCAATATGGGAACCAATGTTTATCAATTCGAATCTTTATGGAAACATATTCCAACAACTTATGAAAATTCAAGATATATCAGTTTCAAATTCGTTACTTATATTAATATCGAAAATATATTCAAATAAGTCACAAATCGGTGAAATTGAAGACGAAGACAAACACAATATTATATATATGTTTTGTATTGATTCTCTTTCATATACAAGTGATGATGATTCAAATCAAAGAATTCGTTTAAATGCAGCAATTGCTATAAAATCGATTATTAATAATAAAATTTCTTCAGTCGATGGTATGATAAATTGTAACTTGTTACAAGTAACACAAGATGTAGTTGATGATTCTTCTTATAAAGTGAAATTTGTTATTGTGAGTTATTTGTCATCAATTACTTTGTACGGTAATAAAAATAATAAACTTAAAATATTGGAAATGAATTTCATTGGTTTGTTCCTCGACGTATTACAATATTGCGACGAAAGTTTAATGGTTTTATCTTTAAAGGCTTTAAATGAATTGTTTTTTGTTTCGTCCCAATTCTGCTGCAAGAATATGTTTTCGGAACAGTTTTATGCTTGCGTAAATGATTTCATTTATGAATTGCCAAATCATCAGAATCATGGAATTGCTTCAATGTCGCAAATATTTTTGGAGAATTTCATGGAAGGAGATGAAGATGAACCTGAACCATTGTTTGAATTTTAATAAAAATAAATTTTTGTGTTTTCTCATTATTTTGATAAAAATTTAAATTTTTTTGATAATTGTTTTAGATCTAAAAGAGATGAACTTATTCATATTCATTACCATTTTTAGAAGAACAAACCAAAAATTAAATTTAATCTTTTTAACTTTAAATCTTTTCATTTGTAATTTCTTTACTCGAGTGTTTTCTATATATTTGCGTTAACCATTTCTTGAGTTTAAACTTATTCCAATTAAATAAAAATCGAAAAAATCAAATGAAGAAACAATGTTTTAAAAATCAAAAAGAAAAAGAAGCAAAAATATATTATTTCGAGTTTTATATTACGCTTGGATTTTTATTTTTTATCTTTATATAATTTATCTTTATCTAAGGTGTTCGATAATTGATATCACTTGCTGCTTTTCTTCTTCGTACTCTGGGTCTGTATCATCTAGAACGAGTTCTTTCAAAAATTTTACCAATTTAGATTTATTCTTTTTAAGCGCAGATACAACGCCTTGGGTCCTCCTTGGATTAAGAACAAAAAGCTTAAACAATGTATAAGCCCGATATTGGACCTTTTTTGATGAAGATCTTAATAATATCATAATTAATTGAAGGTTCTCAATGTCATCTAAATACCTATAGAAGAGGCTTCTACATGGTTCTGATGTGATAAATGTGGATAAAATTGGTAAAAAGTTAAGTTGAACAAGATAATTTGGTGATGAAAGAAGTTGTTTAAATTGGATTGAAAATATTTCCCAGCTGTTCATCATAAACTCAGCAGAACTATCCTGGTAGGTGTTTAAAAGGGCATCATATGTTGTAAAGGCTGTAGACAATTTATCAAAATTATCACCTGATAGATATTGAATAAAGGATCCGACAAAACCACACTCGTATAAGTATATAAGAAATGGACGATGTTTAAGACAGGTTCGAATCAGAATATGTGCTGTATTTGCTACAGGTTGATCTAAATAACTAACAAGTTTATCAAAAGTTCCTTTGTTATTCATAAGGAAAGTGGGTAGAGATGAATCAGGGAATACTCTAATTGTTGTTTGGAGTAATGTTGACATTGCATTAAGAATTTGTTGGTCAAAAAATGGCATTAGTCTAATTAACAGTTCTACTGTATCATCACGATATATTTTAGTGTTAACAATTTCTGTTAAATTCTCACTTTGATATTCTTCTTTGATCATAGAATCATTAATTGCATTGATTAAATTTAATATTTCCTTGGAATGTTTTTGATTTGGTTGATGCTCAAACTCAACTAATGCTTTATGGAGTTTTTTAGGAAGACCTTTTCTCTTAGATTTCGCAAAAATCGACATTGGAAAATTGAATCCAAACCAACGAATTTGCAAATTGATTTTTTGTGGGGATTATTTGTTTCAAATAACTTTTTCTCCACTCCGATAGAGGATTTTGAATTATTTTTAATCGAAAACCGAATGAAAGTGGAGTTTTAAACGTGTTCCGATCAAAAATAATTCACCACAATGACGATCAAAAATTATCCAAACTTCAAAAATTCAAACACCAATTTTTAGAAAATCCAGAGCTAGATATCCACTAGCACATCGTAAAATAAAATAAAAATCTATTGATCAATCTAGAAACCTTTTGCAACAAAAATATCGGAGCAGATACTTATCTAAATACCTAGACAATAGTAACTTTTTTAACAGATATTATTTCCATTAGCTTAAGGATTTATTTTAAGCTTAAAACTGATCTTTCATAAGGTATTCACGGAGAAATTTTGCTGTATTTTTTAAACGGTCGAAAAATTTTGGTCATAAATACTAAAAATGGATGCTGCAATCCAAATTGCTCAACTTTTATATAATATGACCTTACCAGATAATGAAATTCTCAAGCAAGCCAACAGTCAAATCGAAATGCTCAAGAACAAAAGTCCATTTGAATTTGTTCAAGTTCTTTTTTTGATTCTACAAAATTCCACAAAATTTCCACCACAATCTGTTATGATGTCTCTTATTTTGGCACGTGTTTCATTTTTAGATGCAACAAAAATCAAAAAATTAAATGATCCAACAAAATCATATTTATTAATCCCACCTGAATTTGCAAATGAATTTGGTAATTTTGTTAACATGCTCCTTTCCAACCAAGATCCTAATGTTATTCAGCATGCATCAAATCTCTTTGGGCAAATAGCGATTTATTTATTACAATTTAATCCCATGGATCCCATTGTTTCTTTAATTTGTCAAAACATCGCATCAGCACAAAACAAACTTGCATATTGTAAAGCACTTCTTTATGTTGTTCAAGATTTTGAACTTGAATCACAATATCAAGTGCATGTTTTTAATATTGTTCAATCCGTTTTATTAAGTAACAATAGCGATGATAATATTAAATCCATTTTACTCCAAATTTTATCACAATTAGTTTCAATTTTATCTACAGTTTTACTTAACCAAGAACAATGTCGTCAATATGTCACTGCAATTTATTCACTTTCAGCATCTGAAGCACTTAAATCAAGTGTTTATGATTATTTTGGTTCCATAACACTTGAAGCACCTGAGTTACTTGGGTATATTCTTGAAATCTTTGTTCAAAGTATTAAAGATCTTGTTTCCACTCAAGATGAATTCGTAATGTATAACATCTTTTATATGTGGGAAAAACTTGCAGATTATTCCTACACAGAAGGATTATTTCAAAATGAATTAGCGAATTTGTTACCACAAATTATGCCCATTTTCTTGAAATTTGCTGAATCTATTCCAAATCCAACGGAACTTGATTCATATGAAGAACAATGTGCACCTCATATAGATTCACGTAATTGTATTCAATCGTTTATATTTCCATTTCATGAAATACTTATTCCGATTCTTTTTCAATATGTAAATGCAAATATTTCATCAACTGAACCACAAAAACGAGAAGTTTCATTATTCTGTTTATCAACTTCATATATTATTAAAGAAAACAGAAATTTGTTTTCATTTGTTGATCAATGTTTAATCTTTATTCGTAATGGATTCCAAGATACAATACGTATAGTCAAAGAATCACTTGAATTACTTAAAAATATAATTTCATATGCACCTGATGAAAAGGATTATTCACCTTTTATCCCTGTTTTAATGCAACTTATTAATACGCCATTAAAGCCAACTGTTCTTGATGTGTTTGAAAGTTATCTTGAAATAGAACAACTTGGAGGTAATATTCCAATTATCTTTCAAACACTTTTAGCACAACAAGATGCAGCGTCAATTGATTGTGCGCGGAAATTTTTGCAAAAAGTTTCTACAGCTGAATTTGTCCAAAGTTTTATTGCACGTACAATAGCATTAATTGAAGTTAGTGTTACAGAAAATGATGATGCTTCTTATACATCTTCATTAATTGATTTATTACTTGACATGATTAATATAATGAAAGAAAACATTGTACCATATTTCCAAGGTATATTTAATTTGATTGATCAAATATATAAAAGATTTGAAATCCCATCTGCTTCTGCTTTAAGAGTTATTTCATGTATCTCATCTATAATTGGTGATCCTAAATTTATGCAATATTCAATTGAACAAGTAATGATACATATGACAGATGAAAATGAATTTATGATTGCCGCAGTTCTTTCATCAATTACTAATTATTTGTCGAAATGTAAAACAACTGAAAATTATTTACATGAAATTATGAGATTACTTTTCGAAATGATTGATAAAGATTTTAATATAGATACAAAAACTTCTGTATTAGAAGCAATCAATGCACTTCATTCATCATTTCCTACTAAATTTATTCCATTTTTTGCAAAGTTAATGAACGTATATAAAGGCGCACTAGAAAATATATCAATAATTAATGATAATGATAAAAAAGATGAAACACATTTAGCAGTCGATTTAATTAGTGCGATACTTGAATCGTTATCAATGTATTTAATATCGGCAATACAATTAAATGCTCAAGATGCAGTTCAAGAATGTATACAATTGTCTTTAGCAAGTATTCAAATGGCTTCGGGTTTAAGTGCAATGAACGCAATTTGTGTGTTGGATATATTTACATTGTTGAATCAACTTTTGGATATTGATCAAAATGCAGTTAAAGGATTTATTTTACAATGTAATAGTTTAAAGGAATTGTTAGCTGAAGCGAGAGGATCTGCAAACCAAGAAATATTACAAGGTTTAGAAAATCTTGTAAAAAGAGTACCAGAATTATATAATGTAATAATGTCTGAATAAAAATTCATAACATAATTATGAAAAACTGTAAAATTTTCCCAAAATTACAATTTAGTTGTTGTTGGTGAACTGTTAAAAAAACATTTTATTCCGGCAAGTAAAGTATTTAATGGGAAACGTTAAAATAAATTCGTTAATGTCTAAAACGGTGAACAAATGGGACGAGGAAGAGGATAATATTCTCAAAGAATTGGTGCAAAAGCACGGCAAGCAATGGAACTTAATTGCTCAGCATTTGCCAAAAAGAACTCCATCACAAGTTGCTGCAAGATGGGAAAAGTGCATTGATCCTGCAATTACTAAAGGTCCATTTACACCAGAAGAGGACGAAATTATTAAGGATTATGTGGCAAAAAATGGGCCACGAAGTTGGCCAAAAATTACAACATATTTACCTCACAGAAGTTCAAAGCAATGTCGTGAAAGATGGTTTAACCACCTCGATCCAAATGTCAGCAAAGGTCCATGGACACAAGAAGAAGATGAATTTATTTACCAACAATTTTTAGCAATAGGAGGAAAATGGTCAACTATTGCGAAAATGCTTCCAGGAAGGACGGACAATGCTATTAAAAATCGGTGGAATTCATCTATATCAAAACGACGTTCTATCGATTCAGATGGAAATGAATATATCTTACCAGACACATCTAAAAGACACTATAGACAAAGCAAAGAACAAAAAGAAAAATCACCTCTTCCACCAAAAGTTCCTACACCGGTTCAAACACAAGAAGTTAGTATAAATCAAAACACACAAGAAGAAACAACAGAAAAACCACATAGAGGAATAAACCCTCCTCCGTTAACAATTCCAACTGATAATCCAAGATCTCCAGATATAACACCATCATGTCAATTTACTCCTTTTGCATTACCAAAAGGAAATAGCTTAGACTCCGGATTGTTCACTCCCCTTTCACCCATTCCAGGATTCCCCAAAACGCCATTTGCTCTTAATTCACCAACAAGTCTTTTTTCACCCTCATTTAAATCATCGGATGATGCAGATACTTTTAAATAATTGTGGTACATGTCTTTATCAATGTGAATAAAAATAAATTTATTAATAAAATGAAGAAGTATTTTTTTTTTTTAAACAAGATTCAAATTTGAATCGCATCAATTTTTCGAGATTTGGAAAACTATCTAATAACGACCCGCTCACCTCATGTTTTTGATCTTTTCTTTTATCTTTGAAAATTATAATTTTTACACTCATTTTTTTGTGTAAAATGTAATAAAGGGATTTTTCAACTTTTTAATTTGAAGTGAAATTGATTATCTATAATGATAAAATTAATATTGAAATAATTTAGTATTTAACAAAGAACATTAGTAATTATAAATATTTTTTGAGTTTACAAATTAAAATTATGAATGTGTATTGATTTATTAACAATTTAATATTTTTTCGGTGGCGACCGTTTGAAGTACAAGCTTAAGCTATCGTAAGATATTTAAAAAGTGAATTGTGAATTTACAAAAAAGTGTAAACGGTTTCTCTTTCCAATCGAACAAAGATATTCAATTACCAAATGAGCCTATCCAAAGTCAAAAGTCTTCACTCAATTCCATCAGAACGTGTAAAATGCCTTGATTTTCATCCAACTCAACCTCTCCTTTTGGCTGCACTTTATTCTGGAGATGGCTTAATAATTGATTGTAATTCTGGTGCAATCATCAAAAATTTAAATGTTCATCATGGAGTTCCATTACGTACATGTAAATGGGTTCCTACTAATGGGAATGTTGTTTTTGGTGGCGATAAATCATCAATATGCTTTTTTTCTCCAACAAAAGGACAATTATTACTTGAAGTACCAAATGCTCATGATGCCTTTATTCGATCATTACAACCTCATCCAACAGAGCCTTTAATGCTTTCATGTAGTGATGATTATACAATTAAACTTTGGGATATATCAGATGGATGTAAATTATTAAAGACATTTAAAGCACACAAGAGTTTAGTCATGGATGCTAAATGGTGTCCACATGAACAAACATCATTTGCTTCTTGTTCACTTGAAGGAAAGATTATTTTTTGGGATACATCTAGTAGTCAACCTAAATTTTCTCAATCAATATCAAAAAAATGCATTAACTCAATTTCATTTTCAACCACAGGAGATCGTTCTTTATTAGCAGCTGGTACAGATGATATGAATATTCAAATCTGGGATTACCAAGCACGTTCTCTTGTTGCTACACTCGAAGGCCATGAACATAATGTTACCAGAGTAGAATTTCATCCAACAAGGCCAATTCTTATTTCAACATCAGAAGATAATGTTTCTTATCTTTGGTCCACCACTACATTTAAGAAAGAGAATTCGTTAACATCCAGACTTGACAGAGGTTGGGCAGTTTCATTTTCAAGTTCATTTCCATTTTTAAGTATTGGTTATGACAAAGGATTAAACATATATAAATTTGTTAATAGTGGGATCCCCATGTCATTAGATCGCTTTGGTAAGTTAGTAATTGGACATGGAAATGTTTTATCCACATCAATCATAAAGAACGTTAACGATATCGTTGACGGTTCTGAAATAAACATGACGATTAAAGATGAAGTCACGATCGAATCACCTCCTATTGATATACTTCATTCTCCTAATGGTAATTATGTTTCGATTGTTACAGATGATGAATGGTCTATTCGTGGCACCATTGTTCTTAGTTCCATACGTGAATTTGGAAAAGGTCTTAAATTTGCATGGTGTTATGATTCGAAACGTTTTGCCGTCTTAAATATTCATGGCTCCATAACATTTTGGAACAATTTTAAGACGCCAGGAGAGACAATACCAATATTTGCAAGTCGAATATGGGGTGGCGAGTTATTATCAGTCATCAATAATGAAGGAACTGAATTTTATGATTGGGATTCCAAATATGTTGGGCGAATTGAAGCCAAAGCTAAAGACATTAAATGGAACAATGATTTATTAGCGTTACAACTTAAGGAGTCCATTTTTATCCTTCAATATAATCGTGATAATGAAGCTGAAAATGAAAAGTTCGAAATATTACATGAAATCACATGTAAAAGTAGTAGTATTTGTTGGGTATTAGACGAATTATTTTATACCGAAAACAATAAAATAAATCGCTTCATCTCCGGTATAGTAATTCCTACGTCGACATTAAAAGTCACGCCAACAATTATTGGATACATAACGAAAGAGAATTTATTAGTTTTAGCGGATCAGAATCGTAATATCATTGGTATTAATATCCCATATTCATTAATCCAATTCGAATCTGATATTAGTAATTATGATAATGAAGAAGAAGATGAAAACATCGAAATGTTAAATATCCCGGAGAAATATATCGATCGATGTTCGAAGTTCCTCAAACAAATCGGGAAATTAAACTTGGCATTAAAAATCACGAAAGATCCACAAATGAAATTCGACTTAGCACTCGAGTTAAATGAACTTAACATCGCTAAGGATTACGCAAACGATTCATTGATGTGGAAACGATTGGCAAGAAGCGCATTGTTGAAAGGCGATATTGAGTTGTCGATATTGTCCTTAAAGAATTGTAACGACTTGTCGACTTTGTTAATGATATATAAAGTGCAAAACAAAGTCGACGAAATGAAAGAGTTAATCGGAATGGCGATGGGACAAGGGCAATATAACGTTGCGTTCACTGCAGCGATGTTGACAAATCAAAAGGATAAATGCATCGAAATATTAATAAATGGTAAACAATACGCAGAGGCAGCGCTGTTCGCTAGAAATTATATGCCAGAGAGAACAGGCGAATGCGTAAGAATGTGGAAGGAAAATATAAGGAATAAAAAGGTGGCCGACGCAATCGCAAACCCGGAAGAATACCCAAATGTGTTTGATGAGTTATTGTAGATTTGAAATGAATGAATAAAATTGAATCAGTTAAAATACATTTTATGGTTTTAGTTGTACAATTTGTTTGATGATTGAAAAATAAAATGTGTTAAAATGATTTCGATGATGAATGGAAATATGGATTTTGATGATTTTTTTCATTAAAGATTTCTTATAAAAAACATTATGTTATAATTGGAATAAAGCATTATAATAATGCCGTATAATGATAAAATAAATGATATGTATTCAAAAAAAATGTTGAAAATATAATATCAATAATAAGTAAAAAATCTTAAAGAATTAAATATTTTCTCATCATGAAAAAAAGTAAAGAGCTAAATTTGCAAATCTGAGATTTATTAAAATAAATCACAAATTTGAAGGAATAGATTTAAATCAATCTTTTAAATGATTAATTAAAGTTTTAAGATTCTTCATTATTTTGATTTTTTGCCGGCTAATGTCAAAAGGATTTTGTGGGATTGGTGGACATTCTTCAAAGCCTTTCTTATGTAAGACATTCAAGTCACCAAATTGGTTGTCTTCATATGATTTAGTTGTTATTATTACTGATGTAATAATATTACCAAAAGCATTATGACCAATTATTGGTTCTTTATTTCCATAATAATAGATGCATTTAAGTGATTTACATTGACTGAATGCATCTGATCCGATACGTTTGATTCCATTTCCGATATAAAGTGTGCTTAATTTGGTACAATATTGGAATGCACTTATTTCAATCTCTTGAACATTATTTGGAATTTTAATTTCTTCTAATTTTGAGCAAAATTTAAATGCTCCAAAATCAATTTTAAATAACATAAAATTCATATTTAAAATTTTAAGATTGATACACCTACGGAATGCACTAACAGAAACTAAAGTAATGTTTGGAGGAAATATATATATTTCATCTTTTTTACATTCTGGATATTTCAAAATAATATCAATTCTTTTGTTATACAAAATATCATCACAATTAAAGTTTGAGTAAAATAAATTTTTTGGGTGAACCCTAATGCATGCAAGAGATTCACAATCAATAAATGTTTCTGAATCAATAAAGTTAACTGAACTTCCAATGAATACCCTTTTCAAACTTGAACAAAATGAAAACGAAAAATACCCCAATGATTTGACTGAATTAGGAATATCCACTTCGAATATACCTGTGGCAGAAAATGCATAATCATTTATTGTATTAACATTTTCTCCAATTTTAGCAGTTTTTAATTTTTCACAATGTTTAAACACTGAAATTCCAATATACTTTACTGAATTTGGAATGATTATTTCTTCAATTGAAAGACAATCTTCAAAAGCATTATTATTTATCATTTCCAAGTTTGTACCTAAGTAAGCATATGACAAAGAAAAACATGAATTAAATGCTGCTATTCCAATACTAAAAGTTGAATTGGGTATTTCAATTGATTTCAATAAAATACAATTTGAAAATGCATAATCACCTATTGTTTTGATATTTTTTCCTAAAATAATAGTTTCTAAATTTAAGCAGCTCATAAAAGCGCCATATTTAATTGATGTTGTGTAGCTACCAATCTGTACTTTAATTATTGAATTCCATTTTTTAAAGGCATTTTTTTCAATTGCATAAACACCCTCTTCGATGAATAATTCAAGAATTTTATTATTTTTTATAACATCTCCATATCTTATTTCACTAATATTTGAAATCTTTAATTGATTTTTCACCAATATTTCCAAAGTTTGTGTATGAATTATAAATGATATTAACAAGTATATATAATAAATATTCACTATGAAATAATGAAATGAAAAATGAAAGAATATATAAATATATCTTTACTCAGAAAAGTATCATCAAAAATACAAATGAAAAAAACTATTGATCAATCAAATTATGATAATTACGAAAATAAATATGAAAATAAACAAAATTTAGAAGCTTTTTATTCGACAAATTAAT